>NC_084485.1:100546837-100644337 GCF_030035675.1 Rhineura floridana | reverse complement strand
TGAGCGTCTGTAACTGGCAGGAGGTTGGCCCTCCCTGGGTGTGAGACAGAGGGGAAGTAGATGTGCCCTGTGTGAAAAATATTGAGTGGGTCTTACTGTTCCTAATTCTCGCAGAGGCCTACTGGGATAATTGGCTCAGGTAGGTTTTGTTGGTGGGCTCTTGTTGGGTCCATATCTGGTGTTTAGGAGGAGTCTTAGTAAGGACGGGCATGGGTGATGCCACCCTAATTTCAGTGATCATGAGTAGAGGGAAGTATAGCCATGGGGAGGTGGTGAATTACCATAGAAGACAAGGGCAAGGCTATTTATGCCTTGTTCCTTGTTGCCACTCCTCTCATGGATGGGTTCCTCGTTGCTTATCTGCTGTGCCAACTGGCCTGTGCATGCTGTTGTTTAACGCCAGATCAGTACACAATAAGACCACACTCACCCATGATTTAATTGTGGACGAAGGTGCCGATTTGGTGTGTATTACCGAGACCTGGGTGAGTGAGCTGGGAGGAGTTGATCTGACCCAGCTTTGCCTACCTGGATACTTGGTGCAACACCAGTACAGGCTGCAGGGATGGGTGGGGGAGGAGTTGCTGTGGTCTACAGAACTTCCATCTCTGCCACCAGGAAACCACTCTGTCTTGGAGCTGGCTGTGAGGGCCTGTGCCTGGTGTTGGGCCAAGGAGACAGTAAACTAGGGTTGCTGCTGGTGTACCATCCACCCTGCAGCTTCTCTGACTGAGCTGGTGGAGGCCATCTCGGCTGTGGTATTGGAGAAGCCCTGAACGATAGTCCTGGGTGATTTCAATGTCTACGCTGAGGTTGCCTCTAGTCTTCCAGCTCGGGACTTCATGGCCTCCATAATGACCATAGGACTGCCTCAAGTTGTCACCGGCCCAACGCATAGGGCAGGGCACACCTTCGACTTGGTTTTGGCTTCAGGTGGAGGAAGGGGTGGTCTGGAGATGGGGTGTGGATGTCACCTCATTGTCATGGTCAGACCACTTCCTGGTGAAGTTTAGATTTATGGCTCCGATCCTTCCCTTGCAGGGGTGGTGGATAGATTAAGATGGTCCGCCCTCAGAGACTAATGGAATCCACTGGATTCCTGAATACCTTGGGGGCGTTCCCAGTAGATAGAGCAGTGACCCTGTTGAAGCAATTGTCACGCTGTGGAACAGCAAGTCTCATCAGGCTCTTGACATGGTTACCCCCAAGCGCCCTCTCTGGCATTGTGGAGCCCGGTTTGCACCTTGGTACACCAGTGAGTTAAGGGCAATGAAACAGGCTGCACTCTGAAGTGGTGCAGTACAGATACATTTACTCAGTGAGGCCTATGATTACATGGTGGCCCTCATCTAAATTGTATTTAATATTCTTAAATATATATATATTATCCACTCTCTAAATACTTTGAGTGCAACTTGTCTTTAGTGCCACTCTGAGCCCGAGCTAGGCAAGGTTTTAAAAATACCAGAAAGTCAAAATATTATACGGTTGTATTACTTCTGTGTGAATCTCTCACTCTCTTACTGTTGTCTTGGAGTAGTAATATGAACAAATTTCAGCCAAGTTAATTAATATCTTTGAATCACCAGACAAAAAAATTGATCTACAGCAGTTTGGTCTTCCTGGCTTTTCATTGCACTTTCCCCATAAGATCCCTCTAAGGGAATAACTAGGCAATACATGCAAATTCTGGTCCTTCCTTTATCTGTCAGGTATTTGGTTACTCAGTTGCTTGGACTTCCAACCTGGTGGTGGCGCTGCTGTTTAATGCCAGGTCAGTTCATAATGAGATCTCTCTTATCCATGATTTCGACATAGATGAGGCGGCTGACTGGGCCTTCCCCTCAGGTGTGTCACTATTGCTTAGAGACTTGGTTGCTGCACACTGAGAAACACAAGATCAAATAGCCACATTTGTGGAGAAACATACACCTCCCCCCCCATTTCAAGCCTTGTAATGCTCTGGGGTGCTACAGAAGTTTACTTTCCCCCAAGCTAAAGAGAGATGAAAAATATTCATTCTAAGAGTGCCTCCTGCTGGCTGACTTGTGGATCATTTATCTCGTTGCCTGGTTTAACAGCATCATGTTCTTGCACTATTCTGAGACTGGCTACCCAACTTCATAGCAGAAGAATCTAAATTCCCATATGAAAAGAAATATCTGGTACTGATAAGGCACTGCTTTTGAATGCTTTTTAGAAAATATATCTGTGCAATTAAAGCAGTATGTAAAACAACAACCAGTTACTTTTATTACTGGTTGAATAACCCTTAAATGTGGTTATTTGATTTGAATTATCTGGTGGAAACATATTCACATGTTTCCACAGAGAGATGGTGCCTTAAAGATGCACACCATCAACAGGATTTCAACCCTTACCATGAATTCACCAATTAAAATTGACCTCATCCATTTGTAAACTAAAGTTGATGTGAGGGGTGGGGCAAATGGGTATGGTTTGGGGGAAACAGCCTTGTGGACCAAATTGGGGCCAGGGCTAATTGGGCCTGCAAGCTAGAAGTTCCCCACTCCTACTGTAGTTGATTAATCTACTGGTGTGTGTTTTCAGTCTTAGGTCACATTCACACCAAAGAATATGGGGAATTATAGTTTACTCCTCACAGTTACAATTCCCTGCACCCTTAACAAACTACAGTTCAGAAATCATTGGGGGGAAGCCAAGTGCTTTAAATATGTGGTGCGGATGAGACCATAGTGCTAAAAAGTTGAATGGATGAGTCTTCAGTATTTGTATATGTGTGTATTCTGATCCCTTACCTGTCTAATGAATATACACTTTCATATACACATACATATTCACTAACAGGCAAAAAACCTTGTGGTTTAAGAACGTACCTATAGCCAACAGATATTTCTATCAAACCTTAAAAAGCAGGAAATTGGGCAGCTATAGTGAATGCACCAGGAGAGCAGGCGACCTGACCTCCTCTCTGAGATATTGGACTGCCCTACAAATTTGTCAAAATGCAAACACAATTTGGTTGGTCTTTCACAGTCCAATCCACTTTCTGTGTAGCTTGGAAGAATTTGGTAACATTCCTCTGAGCATATGGTAAGTGGTAGTAAGACCTGCCACTTCCAAAAACGGAGAATTACATTTTTGTATGTTTGTTGGCATTCTTCTTTCTTTGCTTCTTTTGTGTTACTACTGTTTCTACAGAGAATCAAACCTAGAAAATTATATTTCTCTCATTATTCATCCTAGAGATCAAATTTATTTTTATTAATTTCAAAGCCTTTTTATTGGTCAATGTCATATGATGGTGAAGACAGCCTTTTGTGTTTCAAACTGGAGGTTATGCTCTATTTCTGTTTTGGCCACATTAACAGTTAAATCTGAAACTGCAGATTGATATAAAATCAGACTGATTACAATATGTTGCTACTTAAGCAATGACTCTAGCTGTTGGAAAAAACAAACTTGGCTTGCACAAGATGTATGTTTTCAGCTTGCTATGCTTAAACTACTCCACTTAAGGAAAGGTGGGGATGGTCAATTAAAAACATAGAGCACACATATTTAAAGTGACTATCTGAACTATAACAACTGTTTTAATATTGCTGCTTCCTCCCTGCTAAAAGAAGATCAGCACAGCACGTGTCTTGTTTCTGTTATTTGGACAGATTGCAGGTGTTGCCACCACTCACCATATGCTCAGTGGCACATGTTACCAAATTCTTCCAAGCTACACAGAAAGTGGATTGGATTGTGAAAGACCAACACAAATTGTGTTTGCATTTTGACAGATTTGTAGGACAGTACAATATCTCAAAGAGGAGGTCAGGTCTCCTGCTCCCCTGATGCATTCACTATAGCTGCCCAATTTCCTGCTTTTTAAGGTTTGATAGAAATATCTGTTGGCTATAGGTATGTTCTTAAACTGCAAAGTTTTTTGCCTATTAGTGAATTTCTCTGCTTTTTATTCTTGGAGGTAAGAAATGGGACCCTGTGCAAGTTTGCTAAGAATTGATTTGCATGCCTATTGAGTTCAGTGGGATTTACTCCCCTGCAATCATGCATAGGATAGGTAAAACTGACCATGGGGAGGGAGGCCTGGAGTGGGCAGGGGAGGAGGAAGAAGGAAGAGGGGAGGAGAGGAAGAAGGGAGGAAGAAGAGAGAGGAGAGGGGAAGAAGGGGAAAGGCAGGTCTGATCATTTGCATGCATATTGAGTTCAGTGGGATTTACTGCTGTGCAATCATCACTAGGATAGGTAAAACTGACCATGAGGGAGGAGGAGGGGGAGGGGAGAGTAGAGGGAAAGAAAAAGGGGGCAAGGGGAGCAGAAGGAGGGAGGAGAAGAAGGGGATTGGAAGGGAAGGGGGAGGAGATTGGATGGGTGGGCACTGGGCAGAGGGGAAGCCCCTTTCCTTTCCAAAAGGAAAACAGTGTGAACAGTATCATTCTTTTCCAGGGTCTCCCCCACCTTTCTATTCTACAGCAGGCACATGTAGCCTCCTAACCAAATTTAAACCAAAGCTGTCCCAGGCCATATCCACACCACACCTTTATTGCACTTTAGACAGTCATAGCTTCTCCCAAAGAATCCTGGGAAGTGTAGTTAGTGGAGGGCTCTGAGAGTTGCTAGTAGACGCCCTGTTCCCCTCACAGAGCTTCAATCAGAGCGACTGATTGTTAAACTACTCTGGCCTCTGGAGCTCTGTCAAGGGAATAGTAGTCTCCTGTCAGCATCCTTCACAAACTACACTTCCCAGGATTCTTTGGGGGAAGCCATGACTGTCTCAAGTGAAATCAAGGTCTGGTGTGGGTGTGGCTCCCTGATTAGGCAAGTGAAGCAGCTGTGAATCTGGCTTTTAGAACATTGACAGTTGGTTCTTACTAAGCATGCCCGTCTTTATCATTGAGTTCAATGCTAAATTTCTTAAATTAATTAAAAACCAGCCAGACATTTTTTTATCTTTTAAACTGCAGATGGTCAGAGTATGGGCAAAGGTCAGTAATAGCATTACAGGTACTCTGTGAACATGGATGATTTTTAATTAATTTCAACAGATTATGAGAACTCTGACAGAAAAAAGTCCAAAAGGGCTCTTGGTTTCCCCCCCCCTCTTTTTAGACTTGAACTCTCTATTCTCTCTGACTGTTTTGTGTATCGCCATTAAAATTTAGAGGGTTGTTAAGCAAGCGTTTCTGAGTTCAGGACTAAAAGTTTTGTAAGATTTTGTTTTGACATGAGCTTACAGGAAGGATCAGAATGGCATGGGGGGTATTTTCAATTTAACATTGCAGAATGCAAAAAATCAATGCTGACTATAGTATGCAGCCACTCTTGTGGCTGTATAATATAGTTGCACACAAAGTGTAATGTTGAATGTAAAGTTCCTGGCTGCCAAAGGAATCTCTATTTCAAAATCTAGCTATAAATTTAGCTAGGACAGCACATGGTACAGGAACAGCATGAATCCATTTCCCCCACCATATAGATACCTTCCATTATTAAATACTGATTAGATCAGACATGGGATTAACTAGTCAATTAACTAGTTGAAAAGTTAAAGAAATGGCTAGCTTTTAACTAGTTAAATTATTTGGCTGTCAAGTTTTAACTGTTACTAGTTAAAAGGGTTAAATTGAAATCTGGCTTTCCCAGAGTTTTCCCTGACACAGCTACTCTATAGGACTCTATATAGAATAGGGTTGCCAGGTGTCCAGTTTTTGCCCAGAGACTCCGGTTTGGGGGGTCCTCTCTGGGTCTCCAGGTGACTCACCTTAATCTCCAGACTCTTAGCTTTCATTTTAAAAAAATTAAGTTTCTAGGAGGTCTGGTTCAAATGATATAAACCAAAATGTCAGCCCCCCACCTTCTGTTCTAATCCCTGCCCTTGCAGATTTTTAGCCAATAAGTGAAGTCAGGGTTGTGATTGACAAGATTTGTTGATCCCAGGCAATAGCTAAACTCACAGTTTCCTTTTCCTATTTGTCTCACATCAGTAATTCAGTAAATATATAGCTTTCAGCAGCATAAAGAGTACTTTCTCTGTACAGAATTGGGGCTTGCTTTTGAGTAAACATGCATAGGATTGCACTACAACAGAAGATCACAACAGGATCTTGGTAGGCATAAAAGTGTACATGCAGAGTTTTTTTAATTACTTGCAAAAATGGCATATTATACATATTATCTTTCAAATGATTTTTGAACAGAAGTTTTAAAAAGTGTACATATTGCATTGTTATAGTTTTCTAATTAAGGAGTCAAACAAGTTTAAATTTTACTGGAAGATGGCAGTTGATTTGCCTTATTCATAACCTGTTTTGAAAACCTTCCCAATATGAAGCTTTTCTGGGAGTAAAGCTGCAATACTAATTCCACATACCTGGGAGTTAGCTCCATTGAATTCAGTAGGACTTACTTTGAGTAGACATGGTTAGGATTGTGCTGAAAATCAATGGGACTTTTGAGTGAACATAGAAAAGCATTGTGATGTAAATCTTTCTCTCCCCCTCCAATCCTCTTTTTAAGCAGTTAGGCAGGGCTTACTTAGGTGTCACTAGTTTTATTTGGCAGGACATTAATAAATATTTTTTTAAAAATGTTCTGCAATGGCCAACTGGTTTTGACAATAAACTATTATATGGGTGTATGTATTTTTACATCTCCAGTGTGTGTGTGTGTGTGGAGTCTTCCCAACAACCCTGTGAGGTAGGGTTGGAAACCAAGGCAGCTCACAACAAGAAATAAAGCCATTTAAATTCCAATAACCATCAAACAAATATAAAACAGTTGCAATATAAAACTGTGGCGTGATTCTGAATTTTGGATTGGGTGAGTGAAGTTCCTTATCACAGAATTGCAGTCTTGTCAATGCTTCCCTGTCTGAGTAAGCCCCATTGAATACATTGGGACTTACTTCTGAGTAAACATGCATAGGATTGCACCTTGGGGTGGTCATGGTCCCCCTCTGTTGTTTTCACACTGAGGGGCAGATTAGGCTGAGAGATGGTGCATAGCCCATAGTCACCCAGTAAACTATGTATCTTATTTCCATTTTATTTATTTATTATTTTATTGATATGCCACTGTTCCTCCCAGTAGGAGCCCAGGGCTATGATAGAAATGATCTATATGCAGATAAAGTTTATGAAGTAATGCAGATCCACATAATACATTTAAAGCACGTCCAATCTGCATATAAAGCACGTGACTTCCCCCAAAGAATCCTGGGAAGTGTAGTTCCCCCCTCAGTTATAGTTCTGACCACCCTTAACAAACTACAGTTCCCAGGATTCTGTGGTGGGATTCATGTGCTTCAAATGTATGTTTAATGTCCTTGAAATGCATGGTGTGGATCTGCCCTAGGTATGCAGTGGATTCATTATTGAATTGAAAAGAACAATTCTAAAATATACTTTTTTAAATGGGAAGGATTGTAGCTCAGTGATAGGGCACATGCTTTGTATGCAAAGGACCAAAATTCAATGTCTGGAAAAGACTATTGCCTGGAAGCCTGCAGAGCCAATGCTAGTTCATGTCATCAGTACTGAACTAGATTGTACCAAATCGCCTGGGCCAGTATAAGGCAGATTCCTTTGTTCCTAAAAGGGGAAAGAGACCCAAGGGCCACAGTGACTCTGAAATTTATTTATGTATTTTACTTACAGCATTTGTATACCACTTTGTTGTAAAAATACTTCAAAGTTTACAGAAGGAATTAAAACAATAAAATTATTGCCCAAACCACTTAAAAACAGATATTTATAAACATTCAAAATCATAAAACTAACAATGAGTTAAAAGACGTAAAAAGCATAATAGTTTCTACATGGCTGGATAGGCTTGCCTAAACAAAAAATGTTTTAGCAGGTGCTGAAAAGAGTACAATGAAGGCACCTGCCTAATGTCAATAGGCAGGGAGGTCCAAAGTGTAGGTGCTGCTACACTAAAGAGTCAATTTCTTACAAGAGCAGAACAAGTATAATGTGGCACACATAATATAGAAAGCACACCTTAAACTTGGTCTGGTAGCAAGTCGATAACTAGTACAGATTTCAGAGCAGAGGTATTATATGCTGACAGGATCTCACTCATGTTAGCAATCGTGCAGCAGCACTCTGCACGAACTGTATCCCCCGGGTCAGGTTGTGCTGCATGGGGATTTCTGTGACTTTGGCTAACTGGCTGCCAGTTTTGGTTTTTGGTTAGGAACCCTGACTCGTAGGATGCTGAGATTTTTGCCTTACTCATAAGAATCTTGTTGTGGTTGGTATGGTATTACAATTAGGAAATCATCACTATCTTTTCTTTTTCGTTGTGTTTACATTTCATTTATTTCTCACCTCACTCCCTTCATAGAAGCAACAATGGTTCCATGTGCTCAGCTCAACCCCCTTAAACCCACTGATGATGCACCTTGTTGTTTGCATGGAGATTTATTTCTTGCCCAATAGTGGTAAAAGAGAATTCACATACTGAAAAGTGGGGCTTCAATTGCTGTTGTTCCCAAGCTACTGCCTGTGAAGGTAGACCAAACCAGGTGTGTTTTCTCTGTGTTATTACTCACTGGAATTGGGTTGGCTGTCAAAGTGAGTTTATAGCAGCCCACAGAATAGGCAGGAACGAACAACGAATCTTCTTAACTCTTACTCATTTCTCCAACCTCTCTCTTCAGTGAAGGATCAATTCTGTAAAGAAGTTTGGAGCAGCCACGTTAAAAGGCATGCTCTTTCTGTCAATTATTACTCACTGGAATTGGGTTGGCTGTCAAAGTGAGTTTATAGCAGCCCACAGGGTAGGCAGGAAAGGATAGAAAATCTTCATAATTATTACTCATTTCTCCAACCTCTCTCTTCAGTGAAGGGTCAAGTGTGTAAAGATGTTTGGAGCAGATATTTGGAAAGATGTTAAAAGACAGGCAAGGCATTCCAAGCAGGGGATTGCCAACCCTGCTTTGATACCAATATCTTTGCAGAGGATCCCTAGTCAAGCCTTACCAACAGCACAATCCTAACCATATCTACTCAGAAGTAAATCCTACTGAGTTCTATGGGGCTTAGACCCTTAGTAAGTGTGTTTAAAATTGCAGCCTTCAGGAGCAGCTATCTTTACTACTGAGTGCTGCCATCTAACATCCCCACAACACTAGGCTCCCTTCTTCTTACAATGGCTTTCTGGTGACTGGCCTGGCCTGAGGGTACTTAAATCCTTCTTGCCAGATGCAAGTAGGCTAGATTAAATGTTCCCTACCCAGGCTCCTTAAGCAGGTGAGAAGGAATGATCCCGTCACTTCAGGTGGATCTGGGAAACTCCCCCCACCCATTTTAGCTAAGATTTCTATCTTAATTTACAATCAGAGAATTTTTTTGTTTGAGTGGTAAGCTCCAAGCAACTGTGGTTGATGCTTAATGTATCATGCTTAATGACATCAGTAGGGCCCACCCCTATGACATCAGTAGAGCCTGCCCCTGTGACATCACTAGGGCCTGTCCCTGAAATCTCAGGGTTTGGGATGCTTCTGACCTGGCAACTCTAATTCAGAAGTAAGTCCAATAGAATTCAGTGGGTCTTACTAACAGGTAGGTGGGGTTAGGATTGTAGCCTTATTCTCTTTTTAAAAGGCTTAATTCTACTCTTTTGAAAGTAGAAATGTTTAACTTTTAATTTAGCTCAAGTTAGAGGCTGCTGACCTTTTATTTTAAATTTTTCATTCATATTTCTCACAACTGCATTAGATCATGGTTCCTCCTCAAAAAAGCAGCAAAGGCCACTAGGTCTCTATATGATCAAAGCAGGCCTCTATATGATCAGGCACTCGCTTATAAGGCCTACTTTTTATTTATTTATTTTTATTTATTTTTATTTTATTTTATTAGATTTCTTACCTACCCTTAACCACAAGGTCCCGAGGCCAGTTGCAACAATAAAATATGCAGTTAGTTACAACCATAAAACAAGGGTAAAAACAATTCAAAACATTTCCATATATCAAACATTTAAAACCAATTGCACATATAAAAACAGTTTAAAATAGTTCCAATACAGATGCACACTGGGATAAAGATCTTCACTTAAAAGGTTTGTTGAAAGAATAAAGGTTTGAGTAGGCACCGAAAAGACAGCATCTCCTCTGTGTTGGAAGTGTCACACTGGAAGTATAGCTGTGTTGGTGGGGAAGGGCTCACATTGCTTTTCCACTAAGCTATTGATGCATGTGCATGGACCCTGCTGAGTGTATTAGCTGGAGCTAAGGAGAATGGAGAAGGGGCTTCTCCACATGGGAGCATTTCTTCGTAGCAAATACTCTGCTTTTACCATCTTAATAGATTTTCAAGGTCCACACTTCATGCTCAGTGGTAGCTTCAAATCCGTTGTCTTCCATTCACATAAGCAGGCATTCCTCTGGGAAGGATTAGTGTCACTGTTTCTTTATGGCCCCGCCCTCTAATTTCACATTTTTACTCCCTCCATTTGCTCAGTTACTGGGCATGTACAAATATTCTTGACCTGCACAGTATTTCCACTGCCTCCTGCCCCCACAGCTTCCTGAAGTTTGGTGGTTGAAAAGATGATGATTCACAGGCACCTTCTTTCTCCACTGACCCTTGCTTTTTCTGTTAATTTTTCCCCGCTGGAAAAAAAACAAGTAAATATCAATATTTTATATAAAATAGTCTCAATATTAATATTTTGAGAAAATATCAATATCAATTTTGATATTTTCTCAAAATATCAATATCAATATTGACATTTTGAGAAAATATCAATATTAGTATCAATATTTTTGAGGTGACTTTTTAAAATAATATCCACTTTAGATTTTGGGGGGGGCGGGGGAATCAGAAACCAGACGCAGAGAGATGTTACTTCAAAATTCTCTCCACAAAGATAGAGAATATGAGAAAGAATGATAAAATCCAATGGCATTTCCCATTGCTAATTACAAGGAGTGAAGAAAGTTTACTCAGGGAGAAAGAGAGGAAAGAAGGGAGGACTGCAGCAAACTGTGAAGGGGCGAGGACAGAGCAGTTGGAAGTTGCTAGATAAACCACCGGAAACAAAATGGAATTCATGGAAGAGTTAGTGGGTGGAGAAAGCGTAGCTGAAAGCGACAATTCACCCGCCCACTAAAAACCATTGAAGTAAACCACCTTCAAAGACATGAGGAGTGGAGTGGAGCTGTATTCTAAACTTTTCGTATTATCAGTTCATTGGGTTAGTATGGATGTACAGGGGGGAAACTGTGTGATAGCTTCTGTTTGCCAGTAACATCATGTGAACCATGTGAATTAAAGGGGGATGTGAGTAGCACCAAACACACACTAAACCTCTGTGTAGATGAGCCCAACATGTCCAGACCAACATTCCATTCTACCTATGCTTTGGCTTGATATGTGCTGGTCCCTGTAACAAAGCAGACTTCTTTACCAGCCGAAGAGATTTTGCTGCCTGGGCACTTAGAGAAATGTTTGATTCTTCCCTTCAGTCTAGTAAGTAACAAAACTGGAAAATATATGTGGGGGCACTACTTTGTGTTCCTCTGACCAAACAGTCAAACCACATAATGCATAGGGCTCTGCAGGGCTGACACCATAGAGTGGCGAGTCTGGGCCCTGGCTGAGGGCCCCTGGGTCCCAGAGGGGGCCCTGAAGGGCCCCTCCTTAGGGTGGGTGGGTAGCACTCCCATTCTGCGATCTACGTCAGCGTCAGCTCCTGACCCTGCCACAGATTGCAGAGAGGGAGCTCCCAGGTACCACCCTATAACCGTGCAGGCCCACAATGCCCGCCTGCATGCCCCGCCTACCTCTCCCATTGGGGTGAACGCTGGCCATGCTGTGCGCATGCCTGCCATCAACCAAGGTGGCAGTGGAGGCATCAGCCCCTTAAGGAAGCCTCAGCCGCCATCTTGGTTGATGGCAAGCATGTGCACACAGTGTGACCACCATTTACCGCAGTGAGAGAGGTAGATGTGGGTGGGCACCATGGGCCTGCAAGCTGGTGTCAAAGGGCCCAGGCATGCCTGGTGCCGGCCCTGGGACTCTGTATGTTTCTCTTGCATCATTCTTTAAGAAACGAACATGAGTAAGAGCAGGCTGCAACTAGGGGTAGAAACAGGAAGAGTAGAGAGAGATGTCTTTTCAGCTCAAAAATCACACTCATAAAAAAAGACATGTTGATCAGACCAAAGATCCATCTAGACCATAATCCTGCTTCCCAAAGGAAACCCACAAGCAGCACATGAAAACCATAGGTCAGGGGTTCCCAAACTTTCCCCCCGTGAACCACTTAAAAATTGATGAGGGTCTTGGTGGACCACAATCATATTTCTGCCTGTTGTAGCAATTATAATGCTTTGTGCTAGATACGGAAAGATTTGTAACTGTATTTTTACAGGCACGTCGCAGTCCACATACATGCATTGGTTGGTAAAGTGAGCTGCACAGGACATAGAATAATGAAGAGCCTGCTGGATCAGGCCAGTGGCCCATATAGTCCAGCATCCTGTTCTCACACTGGCTGACTGTATGCCCCTGGGAAGCCTATATGCAGGACCTGAGCACAAGAGCACTCTCTCCTCCTGCTGTTTCCAGCAACTGGCATTCAGAAGTATACCACCTCCAACTTAAAGTAAAATGCTTACTATAAGTAGTTAATGTACCTTGGCTAGAATTTGTGGAGTAAGAAAACAACTATGTAGAGATACACAATGGTGTTAGTGGCTGTTTCAAAAGAGCAACACATTACAGATTGTATGTTGTTGATCTCAATAAAACTCCTAGAAATTATAGATACTTCCATTTTCTTCTCAAGTGAAGTATAAATCTGGATCAGTCAGGGCCTCAGAGGCATCATGATCCAACACTATTAGTCAGCAGGCTGGCACAGCATTGTATAGAAATGAGTATCTACGCCAAATGCATGTATGCAATTAGGGCTCATGTACCTCAACTTTCAGCCACAGAACCCCTTTTTTAATTTAAGGTGTGGTAATAGTAGCCACATAGCTTGTGAGTCATCTTCACGCATCAGCCAGGCTAATTAGGATTAAAGGAACCCTAATTAAAAGGAGGAAAGAGCAAATGAGGGAAATTGCCTATGGGTTTCCTTACCAATCATGCAAACATCCCCTTTTGTTTCCTGTTAACAGTAAGCAGTACATACATGGTTAGATGTCACACACACACATATATAACAATCTATAATAATATCCCCTGTGATATCATGAGATATATTTCTTGTTAGCATTGGGAGTTTGTGGATGTTTCCTAACTACACAGTTTAGTGATTGTGACATTACCCTTCAAAGGCAAACCAGTTACTTTAGGTTAGTTTGTAGTTTGTAGTTGTTAAATATGTTAATTATGCCCAGGCAGGCATCAGAAGAAGCCTAGCCTTGGGTCTGATAAAGTTTGTGGAACTATATCATCCCACCCTTGTGGAAATGTACTTCCCCAGCCCAGGTCACCTTTCATTTCAGAAGACTAGTGGTTTACAAGACACTGCATCAGATATTAGACTCTACCATTTCTCCTGTATGCCATCACATGTTCTAAAATTCCCACCCTTTTGAGATTGCCACCCAAAGAAAGAGAAGCAGGTTTGGAATTTAGGGGATGGGTGTAGCTCAGTGGTAGAGCATCTGATTTATGTGCAGAAGGTCCTAGTTCCAATCCTTGACACCTAGGTAGGGCCGGGAGAGACTCCTGCCTGAAAACCCTGGAGAGCTGCTGCCAGTCTGTGTAGACATTACTGAGTTAGATGGACCAATAGTCTGACTCAGTATGAATATAAGGCAGCTTCTTCTGTTCCTATGTTGGAATGATGCTGAGAAAGAGACTGAGATGGCAGCTAAAAGCCCTGGGGATTCAGTGGTGCCTCTCTCTGGAGATCTGCTGGGAGAGCTGCTTCTAGAAGTATTCTGCTCAAGTTATATATTTGTAAAAAAAAACCAAATATCACAAAAAGTAAGTTCTAGGAAGTGGGGTATGCATAACAATAGAATTATTAATTTGCAACTCCAAGTCTTAGGACTACAAGTCCAAATGAATATAGACATAACATTTCTCTACAACAGGGCAATACTAACCCTATCTGTAGAGTAGCACAGAGAAGAAGAGCAGCAGATGTACTGCCACATCCCTAGCTCTGCTGCTAGTGACAGGCAGGGCAGAACATGTGTGTGGGGGGAAGTTTTATTCTGTCCCAGTTCCCCTTTCAGAGACCTACACTGGCTTACTCTGGTGGGAATAATGCCAGTGGTATTCTGTATTGCCACATTTTGGATAGTGCAGCAGAGGTCAGCAGTGGAGACTGCCACCAGTGGATGTCAGCTAGAGATAGGATCCATTGGCCAGTGCCGGTTCAAAAACAATCTGTCAACCTAACCTGCCAGTATTTATTCAAGTTTGTTCTTTGTCTGCTAGTCGCTGCCTTTACTGATCTGTTTTTTTTCTGTCACAAAAATATTGATATTAATAGCAATAATTTTAAAGGAAATATTGATATTTTGAAAGAAAATAGGAATATTTTGAAAGTATCAATAAAATTTTCATTCTTAATATTAATATTTTAGAAGTATTTTCAAAAATAGCCACGGAAAATCAATACATAAAAATCCAATTTGAAAAGATAGAGAATTATGGAAAATTTGATACCAAATCCGAATTTGGAGGAACTCTATCACATCTCTAATGTCAGCAGACAGACACCTCCAATATATCCTGTTCCTCCCCCCTCCACAGCAGAATCAGAGGGTTAGAACTGCTCTGCAATAGTGCAATCCTATGCATGTCTAAGTAAGTGGATACAGGAACTTGCAGTTAGTATCTGCGGTTGAATAAACAATGTGTGCTCATGAAATAGAAAACCAAACTGAAGACTTGAAATACTTCAAGTTATAGGAAGCCAAATTTCAACTGAACATCTGGGAAAAAACTTCCTGTTAGAGCAGTTCAGCAATGGAACCAATTACCTCAGGAGGTTGTGGGCTCTCCAACACTGGAGGGATTCAAGAGGCAGCTGGACAGCCACCTATGCTTTAAGTTTGATTCCTGCATCAAGCAGCGGGTTGGACTTGATGACCTTATACAGGGCCGGTTCCAAGGGGTGGCCAGGTGGGGCACTGGCCCGAGGGCCCCTGAGGCTAAGGAGCCCCTGGGGGGGCCCTCTGCTCCCCTTCCATGATTTGCGGCAGGATCGCTGCCATGGATCGCAGGGCAAGAGCTTTGGGGCTCCGCCATTCCCTTCCTTAACTTACCTTGTTCTGCGGCTGCGCACACAGCGGTGCCCTTAAGAAAGATGGTGGCTGAGGTTTTCCTAAGGGGCTGAAGCCTCTGCCGCCATCTTGGCTGATGGCATGCATGCGTGCTGTGCGCTTGCATCCCTGCCATGAACCAAGATGGCGGCAGAGGCTTCAGCTCCTTAGGGAAACCTCAGCCGCCATCTTTCTTAAGGGCACCACTGCGTGTGCAACCGCAGAACAAGGTAAGTTAAGGAAGGGAATGGCGGAGCCCCAAAGCTCTCGCTGTGTGCGAGTCACGGAAGGGGAGCACTGGGGCCTGGGGCAGGCTTTTGCCCAAGGGCTCCAGCATGTCTGGGGCTGGCCCTGGACGTGCGCACGCGTGTATGTGTGCGTGCGCACATGCGTGCCAGGGCCCAGGGCAAGTTGGTGCCCAAGGGCCCCAGCATGTCTGGGGCCGGCCCTGGTATAGGCCCCTTCCAACTCTACTACTCTATGATTCCGCTTCTTACACTTCCTTGGCATCCTAGAACTTTCCTTGTCAGCTTCTGAATGTACTTTATGCTACTCAGGCACCTCTCCAAGACCATTTACAGTCTGCCTAGGTTACCTCTGCAAAGCTTCCTCTAGTGCACCTGAGTAAACAGGCCTCGACCTCAATTATCTGTCCATTTTACAAAGAGTATATTAAACAGATCCCTGCAAGTATACTGGGGTCAGCCTGAGATAAAGAGAATATATGAACAGTACTGACAAATGAAAACAAGAACGAGTGTCAACAGTTATGGAAAAAATGTATTAAGAAGAATTGGAATCAACAGAATTGAAACAAATAGCCCATCTGAAGTAATTTACCTATTGCATTGGGTATTGCTGTATTGTGGCTTTTTCCTCCGCTGATCAGATATTCTGAGTGTCTTGAGACTTCTCTGATTAAAGACAGAGTTGGGTCACATCCACATCATACATTTAAAGTGCTCTTATAATATGTTTATAGTCATGGCTCCCACCAAAGAAAACTAGGAACTTAGTTTGTTACGGGTCTTGAGAGTTGTTAGGAGACCCATCACAGAACTGCAGTTGAATCAGGAGAGGCTGTGCAGGCCCTGGACCAGTGCCTGGATGCAGTGGTGGGATGGATGTGAGAAAATCAGCTGAGCTTGAATCCTGGCAAGATGGAGGCACTGTGGGTGAATGCTTCCTCTGTCAAAGATATTGGTCAATTGCCTGCTTTGGATAGGGTTGCACTCCCTGTGAAGGAGCAGGTATGCAGTTTGGGGGTGTTTCTGGACTCAGCTTTGTCATTGGAGGTCCAGGTAGCCTCAATGCATAGAAGTACCTTTACCAGCTGTGCTGACAACTATGACTGTTCCTGGGCCGGGAAAGCTTGACCACAGTAGTTTAGGCAGTGGTGTCTTCGAGACTGGATTACTGCAATACACTCTACATGGGGCTTCCCTTGTGCTTGACCTGGAAACTGGTGCAGAATGCTGCAGCATGGTTGCTGACAGGAGTAAGACCCTTTGCTCAGAGATCTACACTGGTTGTCAGTTTGTTACCTGGCCAAGTTCAAGGTGTTATTATTGGTATATAAAGTTTTTAACAGCTTGGGACCAGTTTACTTGCAGAACCGTCTTATTCCATATATGCCCATTTGATCACTTCAATCAGCAGAACTGGTCCTGATACAGGTGCCACATAATACATGTTCCGCATTTGTAAGAAACCATACTAACATTCTTTTATTATGGCATCACCTGCACTGCTTTCATACTGCACTTTATTCCATTATTCTGATGATTTCTTACCTGGTAATTTGCACATTTTATTTGATATTTCACACAGTGTAAAAGCTAGTTCTGAAAATCTAGTGGAATATGGTGAAAGTTTAGTGCTCACTTCTGAGATAAATGATTCCAGAAATAATCCGTCTGCAAGCTTGGGAACCTGGAAAATCGCAGGTGTTTTGTGCTAGCTGCAGCTGCTCATGTAATAGGCATCCTGGCATGCAATGCATTCCCGCCCTGGAGACATGTGTCAAATTTTATGTCTGACAAAAATTGTACCAGTATTCCGGTGCAGGCGAGAGTAGCAGCTTCCCCTTCCTCCTTTTCTCTCCCATACCCCTGTGTCCAAACACCCCACAAAAATAATGTCAGATGCTAAAGGGAGAGGGGTCGCATGGCAATGGGATAAGATCTTAGACTTCCTACACAGTAGGGAACTACATTGCACATGTGTATAATGTGTAAGGGACAAAACAAGACGTTTGTTGCAGCAGTGTGAAAGACATTTGCACAAAATGCCTGTATATCAGCCAAAAAAAGCCATGTCTCCTTAACACAACAGGTGCTGCAGTGTGAAAGGAATTTCAGAAACCAGGACAGAAGTATTACCATTTTAATCTGCAAAAATGACACAATAAGCCCCATGTGTGAAAGCAGCCCTACTTTGGAACTCCCTGCCTAGTGACATCAGGCAAGTGCCTTCGCAGTGTTCTTTTTGGCATTTCTGTTTAGGCAAGCCTACCGACACACATAGAAATAGATGTCGATATGTTTTAATCTTTTTAGTTTGCTGTTGTTTTGTCTTTTAAAAGTTTTTAATTACTTGTTTTAAACTGTTTTGTTGATTCATTTAATGTAAACCACTTAAGAGTTTTCTTAGAATCAAGAGGTATATAAATTTTGTCAAATAAAATAAAATAAATAAATATAATTCCCAGTACCCTTAACAAACTACATTTTCTTGAATGATAAAATGGTAAAAAAGCACTTTAAATGTGACCACAGGTTTACACATCCTATAAAGAAAGGAGGACCAGTTTTTTTAAATGGTCTTCTTGTTTTCCCAAAATAAGAGAGGGAATAATTACCCCTACATAGGCCTACATATATTGGAATCAGTCTTTCTATTATATTTATTTATTTTATTTATTATTTCAATTTATATACCGCCCTTAGCAGAATAGCTCTCAGGGCGGTGAACAAACAAGATAAAATACAATATATCATAATAAAAATCATAAAAACATATACAAACAAACAACAAAAAAACACTACAAAAACACAATACGACAAAAATTAAAAAATACGGATTAAAAGATTAAAATGGTTAAGAAAATTAAAATGCCTGGGAGCATAAAAAGGTCTTTACCTGGCGCCGAAAAGATAGAAGTATAGGGATATTTGAGACAGATATCAAGACAGTTATAGTGTAATTGAAAATATTACAGTTTGTATTGGATATTGTTGCTAAGCCTTTTATAGGCATATATGGAAATCCAATGTTTTACAAATATTATGAACACCCAAGACAGTCTATGTTCACTAGCTGAGTTAAAATCAAAACAAGATCATCATCATAATTGGATAATATACAACTAAGTCATAGTCAGGGTAGATCCATTGAGATAAATGGATTTAAGTTACTTAAGCTCATTTATTTCAGTGGGTCTACACTGAGTACAACTAATGTTGAGACAACTAACTAATATCACCCATTTTCTTTACATGAAACAAGCTGGCAATATTTGCAGTTTTGCCATTTCATTAACTGACCCATTTAGTCTAGATACTCTGGTAGTAATTGCTAACCCCAAACAAGAAACCATTAGCATGTGTGTGCAGTACACACACACACACGCAGAGCTTGGAAAAGTTACTTTTTTGAACTACAACTCCCATCAGCCCCAGCAAGCAACTGGATTGGGCTGATGGGAGTTGTAGTTCAAAAAAAGTAACTTTTCCAAGCTCTGCACACACGTTACCTAAAGCAACACCTCCTCCCTTATATATCTATCTGGACCTTAAGATCTTCTGAAGCCCTTCAACAAACACTCTTGCCAAATGAGGTATGATGGGTGGTTCCAGGGCCTGATTAAGACATGATGAGGCCTAAGCCATGTCAAGATTCAGAGGTCTCATACCGTACACAATAAAGAGAAGAAAAGCAGTGGGAAAGTGGTGAGGAGATTAGCAGAAGTGATGCCTGATGCGGAACAGGATTTTAGAATGTGTTGGTAGACTAGCTCCCATTGTCCCATTGTGAGGTCTGAGGTGAGGATGGGCAACCTATGGATAATGCAAGTAGTCCAGCAACCCTGGAAGGGAAGTTGATGGGACTGTGTGTGGATTGGGATAGCAAGGGCAGGGTTCAGAATTTTGGTGGTGGATTTTATATGAAAGGTTATTAAAGCCAAAGGGTAGAGACACACTCATTGCTGTACCAGTTCCTGTGTGTCTCCATTTCTCTTTTCTGAAAATGGGGGCAAATGACACTAGTCAAACTCTGCCCCACAGGGAATCGCTGTGGTCTATAGGAGTTCCATCCCTCTTGTTAGGCACCCTATCCAGGTGGCTAATGGTCTGGAGTGTCTGCACATTACGTTGGGTCAGCGAGACAGACTGGGAATACTGTTGGTGTACTGTCCACCCTGCTGCCCAACAGCCTCCCTAACTGAGCTGACAGAGGTGGTCTCGGACTTGTTGTTGCGATCCCCCAAACTTTTGGTGTTGGGGGATCTCAACATTCATGCTGAGACAGCTATGTCTGGAGCAGCTCAGGACTTCATGACCTCCATGACAGCCATGGGGCTGTCTCAATTTGTTACTGGCCCCACGCATGTGTCGGGTCACACTCTAGACTTGATTTTTGCCACAGGAATAGGGGACGGTGATCTGGGAGTGAGGAATTTTACATCTATTCCTCTGTCATGGACAGATCACCGCCTACTGAGGTTTAGACTCACAGTGTTTTCTCCCCTCTGCAAGGATGGAGGACCAATTAAGATGGTCCACCCCCGGAGACTAATGAATCCTGAGGGTTTTCAAAGGGCTTTAGGGAGTTTTCCGACTGATAAAACTGACGATCCTGTCGAAACCCTGGTCAATCTGTGGAACACGGAAATGACTCAGGCAGTTGACGCGATCGCCCCAATGCGCCCTCTCCTATGCAGAGCTCAATTGGCTCCTTGGTTTACCTCGGAGCTAAGAGTGATGAAGCAAGAACGGAGACGGCTTGAGTGCAAATGGAGGCGAACTCCCGACGATTGTAATCATGCACTTGTGAGGGCCTCTACCAAGCTCTATATGAAGGCGGTGAGGGCAGCAAAGAAACAGTACTTTGCTGCCTGTATTCAGTCATCTGTTAATCACCCAGCGGAACTTTATAAAGTTGTCCGGGGACTTTTACATTCTGGTTCCCAGGACGCAATAATACCATCAATAGCCCGTTGTAATGAGTTTGCGAGACACTTCCAGGACAAGATCATGAACATTCGCCGGGACCTTGACTCCGGTATTGTAACAGTTGAACCTAACGAGGTGTCCAGAGCACAGTCTTGTTCTGTTTTATTGGATGAGTTTCAGTTGGTACAGCTCGAGGATGTGGACAAGGTCCTTGGACAGGTGCGGGCGACCACTTCTACCCTGGATCCTTGCCCTTCATGGCTAATAAAAGCTAGCAGGAATGGGACAGCCGGCTGGGCCAAGGAGGTGATCAATGCCTCTTTACGAGAGGGAGTGGTCCCACTCCGCCTGAAACAGGCGGTGGTGAGACCGCTCCTAAAAAAAACCATCCTTGGACCCTGATAATCTTGACAACTATAGGCCGGTAGCAAATGTCCCATTCCTGGGCAAGGTTCTAGAGCGTGTGGTCGCTCGCCAACTCCAGGCTCTCTTGGATGAAACTGATTATCTGGATCCATTTCAATCGGGCTTTCGGCCGAGGTTTGGTACAGAAACGGCCTTGGTCGCCCTGTATGATGACCTCTGTCGGGAGAAAGACAGAGGGAGTGTAACTCTGTTGGTTCTCCTTGATCTCTCAGCGGCTTTTGATACCATCGACCATGGTATTCTTTTGGAGCGACTCTCGGATTTGGGAGTTGGAGGCACTGCCTGGCAGTGGCTGTGCTCCTATCTCGAGGGTCGTCTCCAGAAGGTGGTGCTTGGGGAGCATTGCTCGAGTCCCTGGGTACTCCAGTATGGGGTCCCGCAGGGCTCAGTTCTGTCCCCCATGCTCTTTAATATCTATATGAAGCCGCTGGGTGAGGTCATTAGGAGATTTGGAGTGCGTTTCCAGCAATATGCTGATGATACGCAACTCTACTTCTCCTTTTCATCTTCTTCAGGTGAGGCTGTTGATGTATTAAACCGCTGCCTGGCTGCGATAATGGACTGGATGAGAGCCAATAAACTGAAGCTCAATCCTGACAAGACCGAGATGCTGTTGGTTGGGGGGCTGTCTGCCCAGATGGTTGATGTTCGACCTGCTCTAGATGGGGTTACACTCCCCCTAAAGGAGCAGGTCCGTAGTTTGGGGATTTTATTAGATCCGCTCCTGTCACTTGAGGCTCAAGTAGCCTTGGTGGCACGGAATGCGTTCTACCAGCTTCGGCTGGTAGCCCAACTACGACCCTATCTGGACAGGGAGAATCTCGCCTCAGTTATCCACGCTCTGGTAACCTCTAGATTGGACTACTGTAATGCACTCTACGTAGGGCTACCTTTGAAGACGGTTCGGAAACTTCAGCTAGTGCAGAATGCTGCGGCCAGAGTTCTTACTGGGACAAAGAAATTTGACCATATAACACCTATTCTGGCCCAACTGCACTGGCTACCAATATGTTTCTGGGCCAGATTCAAAGTGTTGGTTCTTACCTATAAAGCCTTAAACGGCATCGGACCGCAATACCTGGTGGAACGCCTCTCCCGCTATGTGCCTACCCGTTCGCTTCGCTCGACCTCGAAAGCTCTTCTCCGGGTCCCGACTCATAAGGAGGCCCGGAGAACGACAACTAGATCTAGAGCCTTCTCAGTGGTGGCCCCCGAATTATGGAATGCCCTCCCTGACGAGATACGCCTGGCGCCTTCTCTGCTATCTTTTCGGCGCCAGGTAAAAACCTACCTCTTTGCCCAGGCATTTTAAATGGCATTTTAAGCTTAAACTTTGTAATTGAAATACTTATTTTAATCTTTTAATCTTGTGCTTAAAATGTTTTATAACTGTATAATGAAATTCACACTTGCTCATATTTTAAATGTGTTTTATCCTGTTGTGCACCACCCTGAGAGCTCAATGCTATAGGGCGGTCTAAAAATGTAAATAAATAAATAAATAAATACTCTCCTCAGACCTCAAGAGGAGACAATAGAAGCTAGTCTACAACACATTGTAAAACATGGATGGATAAGCTCCAGTGTACCTTTTTTAAAAAAACCCAGCTTCAGACAGATTTTGCAACTGAATGGTAGAGCAACTGGTTTGCCTTCTAGATGTAGCCAATGGAAATGCTTTGCTGTAGGTTCAGGCAGAGACAGCGACTGGCCTAATCCTTTGCTGAAAGGTCTGAAGTCAGCAGTGGTGTAGGGAGATGTGTTCAGTTGAGGGCAGAGTCTCTTCAAAACGCAGCCAGAAAAATTATTCTCACTGCTTTTGAAGTGACTAGCACGCCCACAGCCAAGCAATTTCAATTATAATAAACCCTAGTTATCTCCAAAATATTTGGAGGCCCCTCATAATGTGAGGCCCTAAGCCATGGTTTGCTTGGCTTTTTCCTAAATCTGGCACTGGGTGGCCCGAAAGAGAGGGCCTCTCTGTCCCCATTACCAATCACCTTCTCCAGATTCTCTTGCCTGGCACCTGTATTATAATTTTTTGTGCACCAAGTGTATATCCTTGTATTCTCCCAGGCATTTTATAATAATAATAATAAATAATAAATTTAATTTCTTCGTCGCCTATCTGGCCAATGGCCACTCTAGGCGACTTACAAAATTGTTAAAATACAATTGATAAAATACAGTAATACAATATAAAAACAATACATCTGCAGCAACAATATTAAAACTGGGCAGGAGGCATTACAGTTATAACAATTAACCCTCCCCGGATACCCCGAAGGCCTGCTGAAAGAGCCAGGTCTTTAAGGCTTTCAGAAACACATTTAGGGAAGAGGCGTGCCGGAGATCTTGTGGGAGGGAGTTCCAAAGAGTGGGGGCCGCCACTGAGAATGCCCTCTCTCTTGTACCCGCCAATCTGGCTGTTTTTGTTGGCGGGATTGAGAGAAGGCCCTGTGTGGCTGATCTTGTCGGGCGGCATAATTGGTGGCGTTGAAGGCGCTCCGTGAAATAAACTGGGCCAAAACCGTGTAGGGATTTAAAGGTCAATACCAACACCTTGAATTGGGCTCGGAAAACAACTGGTAGCCAGTGTAGGTCGAACAACACTGGTGTGATGTGATCTCGGCGGCGACTATTCGTAAGTAGTCGAGCCGCCGCATTTTGTATCAGTTGTAATTTCCGGACCGTTTTCAAGGGTAACCCCACGTAGAGCGCATTACAGTAGTCCAAACGAGAGGTGACCAGGGCGTGTACCACTAGTGGGAGCTGGTGAACAGGAAGGTAGGGTTGCAGCCTTTGTATGAGGTGTAGTTGGTACCAGGCTGCCTGGCTCACTGCCGAAATCTGAGCCTCCATGGACAGCCTGGAATCAAGCACAACCCCAAGGCTGCGGACCTGGTCCTTTAGGGGTAGACTCACCCCGTTGAACTTCAGGTCAATGTCGCCCAACCATCTCTTGTCCCCCACAAGTAGTACCTCGGTCTTATCAGGGTTCAACTTCAGCTTGTTCCTTCCCATCCATCCATTAAACTTGGGACTTCTTACTGTTTTTATTCTGCTTTATAAATATTTTGCTCGTGGTGATTTAACTGTTGTTGGTTTTATATTGGGGATGTTTTTAATGTGGTCTTAATTTTTATGGTTTTTAATTTTATTATTAACCACCTGTTATGTGATATATTGATTGTGATAATGGGACTTACTTCTAGGTGAGAATGCTTAGGATTGCAGCCTTAGATGCCCAACGCCTTATATCTAAGTAGTATTCATTTTCATTATGGCTACCACATGCCCAATGGTGTCACAAATTAGCCCTTTTCCTTGTAGAGCAGATCATCAATTATCTGTCCAGTTTTATTTAATAGATGCTTTTTAAAAATTAAATTTATTTACATGTCTCTAAGACTCCTCAGAAGAGAGAGGGGATAGTACATGAAAAATGCCTTGTAAAATCAGATTAAAATCATTGGTATATACTAAAAAGCAAAGCTCTTTACTAGATAAAATTGTGACAACCAAAATCAAACCATGAGCCTGGTGCTATTTGTTGCTTTTAAGGAGAATTAGTGCAATGGGGGAAATGTCAGGTCTCAAATTTGTGTGTGTACCTCCATGAGAGATGCAACAACAGAAAAAGTGAGCTGTAGCATGGGAGAGATGGTGCACTAATGATCCCCAAGCTATTTTTGACATTGAAACGCTCCTACTAGCCCAATAAAGGTTCTGATATGAACAAATAATGGTTCGTATATGAACAAGATAAACTGCTGTTTTAAGCCTCTTATTTTTCCTTTGGAAAACAAATTGCCCCAAAAGAAAGAAAGAAAGAAAGAAAGAAAGAAAGAAAGAAAGAAAGAAAGAAAGAAAGAAAGAAAGAAAGAAAGAAAGAAAGAAAGAAAGAAAGAAAGAAAGAAAGACACTGGCTATTCAGCTGCTGCAACCCTAAGGTCTGGGGATAGGGAACAATGGCAGCTCCACCATCTTATCCAGCGTCGTGATGGACTCTCAGTGGTAGAGTGGAAGGGAGAGCAGAGGAGGGTTCTTGTGCTCTTCCATCCTTTTACCATTTCTTAAAATGATTCCCCTCCTAATGGAAACAATGGATGGGAAATAAATGGGATAGATTTTATGCCAGGTCCTGGGCTGGCATACAGTTCTCCTGGGTCTGAGGTTGTCTCAGGGAACTAGGAAAACATTGCATCCTTTGGATCCAAGCTTTCCCATCACCCTCATCTGATACGCCCCTGCCCCCATCACCAATACTCTTTCTTGGCCCTTCCAGTGTCAGAACTACAACACTGGTAGGGCCAGGGCCACAGAAGCTTCTGTAGCAGTAATATTGCATCTCCCCCTCTCAGATCAGACCTTCCGACCTCAGAGAGAGAGTTCTAGTAATTCCTATGGCTCCTTTGATGCCCTCCCAGGGAATATAAGATTGCTCAGTTAGTCTCTGGCCTTTCATCATTAGGACCTTCACAGAGCAATCCTATGCTTGTCTATTCAGATGTAAGCCCCTTAAAATTCAATGGGACTTACTGTCAGGAAAGTGTGCACATGATTGCTGCCTAAATGTCCTGGCTGTGACTTATGTGAGGACTATGAAGATGATCTTGAAAATTATCACACTTTGCTTATATTGAAAACCTACATTTATTAGACAAAACATTTACTAATTGCCAGTGATGATAGTGGTTATAACTACTCCCCATTCTAGGGCCTAGTGCAGAAATGTGTGTAATTACTGCAGGAGTGGCTGGGGTGGTGCCACATTGCCACCCTCTCAACAATGGCAATGCTGCCTCTTACAAAAACAGTGTGGGAACAGGGCAGGGTGTCAGTGAGACTGGAGTTGTGTCTCCTTTCCTGTTCCACTTATGGGTAGGGACGAGGAAGGAATTCAGTTCAGTTCGCATTTCAAGGCAAACCTAACTAATTCACACTTTCAGAAACAATTTGTGAACAGAAACACAGCCATCCTTCAAAACTCACACTTCTCCCAATTTTTCAATTCAGTTTTTGGCCAAGTAATGTGTACACAAATGCATGTATCAGAGTAAAGTGTGCATACAAATGCATATATTAGTGAAAATAACATACAAAAATGCAATTTGTTTTAAACTTTTTAAAATCATATTTTATATAATTGTGAAGAGTGGATAATAAATTTAACAACAACAATAATAATTGTAGGAAATTGCTTTGCAAAAATTTGCATATAAGGCAAAATTGCATACAAAAATGTGTGTATTAGGAGAAATCTGCTGTAAAATACTGATGAATTTTCATGAGGCCTTTTTAAAAAATAAATCATAGACTGATGTGAACTCAATTTAAGATTGAAAAAATGGAAAACTGAGAAAACCTGTAATTGACCAAAAAAGCCTGTCCTTACGTCCCTTCTGTCAGTGAAGCTACACCAATTAGCGACCACATTTTTTAAACTTTTTTGAGAGATTATGTGCATGTCTAACAAAAGTGAGGTTTGAAGTCTCCTTAAATGACCAAAATTCACAATACCCTACTTTGACTAAAAGTTGCCATACTACATTCCTCAAAAGCTCTCCCTGACTGACCTTTTCAAATGCAGATACATACTTTATATAAGAGCAACGTTATGTTTTTGACTGTCCTAGAAAATGTTTCACCCCTCACAGCCTTTTAGCTTTTTCTTCCTGAGCATAAATCTCTTTGCGATTCACGTGCAAATGGCTTGAACATTGATCCTTAAGACCAAAAAAGCCATTTCTAAACTCCAGGCTTAAAAGGCAGGTGGAAGAGGAAAAAAATACTATTACTGGTGAACACAATGTATAAAAAGCAGAGGGATTCAATTTTAAAGAATGCAATGAAAAAATATAACTTCAAATGAGAATCCATTCATTGAGGCCTTAACACTCATTTGTTGGAAATGGAGCGGGCAGTGGAACCCCCATGCCACAGTCAATTCGCATGTGTCAGGCAGCGAAGGGGTCAAGTGCTGGCTGTGTGTGTGCACTACTCCTAGACTTTGTTAAAATGATGGTATTAAACAGAAGTTACATCTGAGGTCAAGTGACCGCAATAACAGGGGACACAGCGAGCCCTCAAATCATTCCCAGTGATGGAAATGACATGGAACTGACATAATATCTGAGGTGAGATGAAACGGAAATCCTCAGCAGCTGAACACTTCACCTACTGATGAGTTACCTGACCCTAACCAATCTTATAATCATATCCATGTCAAGGGGGAAGCCGCATTTTTCAGGAACAGAAGGCACAGTTGCAGCATTATCTGTATATTTTTGGCTCTGTCTCTGCTGCTGGGATTATGTTGTTAAAAGTTTCAATTCTCTGTTTTAAACCATTCAGATCAATGGCTTGTTCACCCCCACCCCCAAATCAGACTCCACCTTCCAGCACAGGTTCTCCGACCACTCCTCCACCCCATTTGTGAGACTTTTTGTCAAACAGCAGCTCCGCATTTGTAATGAACAACAACAACAACAACAACAATAATAATAATATAGGACTACTAATTTTGTGTGCTATGAAGCTTTAAATGGCATAGGCCCTTCATAGCCTGAAGCAGGTATAGGGAACCTGTGGGTCTCCAGATACTGTTAGACTCCAACACTCATTTGAGCCAGTCAACATGGCCAATGGCCAGGGACGATGGGAGTTCCCCATCCCTGGACTAATCCCTATGCCCCATATCAATCCTTAAGACTTACCAGGGGTGCCATTAACAATATCACCCATGTACACATTTTGACATCATCATTAGTATTGTTAACAGTGGCCCTGCTTAATCTTAAGGATTGTTAAGTAAAAGGACAGGCTTTAGGCCAATGACAGGGAAACCTTTGGCCTTCTTCATCACTCAGTATCTGATGACTGACAATATCACTTAATGGCTTGAAGCTGAATATATGTGTTGTCTAAATTGAAAAGCATTGTGTTTGTGAAAAAATATATGAAAGTTCTATCTGCAGTGTAATATGTGGTGGGAGTTTCACACATACAAGTCATGTTACATTCATAGAGTGATGGGCATTCATGGGTGAATTAGCCAATGTCTCAACTTGTTTTACAAGCTGTGTAAGTTGTTTCTCCCTGGGCATTAGGTGGCAAAGTTTAATTACTGCTTAAAATGCATGTGAACCTCTGAGATATGGTGCAGCGTGCACATCTAAATGAGTGAGTGGGCTTTCAGATAATTCTTTTGTTTATCTCTGCAACAATTCTGTACAGTAACAGTAAGCCATGATTATTTGCATTGTACAGATTGGTAGTTGAGGGCACGGCTGTAATCATACACGCAATTGCTGGGAAGTAAATCCCTAAGAGCTTCTTTATTTGGAAGTAATTCCTACTGAGTTTAAAGGGCTATATTTCCCTGTAAGTGTGCATAGGATGCTGCAGCCTTCTCGTTAATTACCTATTTGTACAATGTGAGTAATAGTGGCTTACAGTGCAAAATTGTTGTAAAGATAAAGATTGTAAGAACAACCTGGAATCTTTTGAGATCATTGGTGATCAGGGATTCTCATTCCCTCCATCTCTAATGTCCAGGCTGCCCCTAGGTGCACAAGGGGAGGTACCAGCAGGCTTGGGAAATTCCTGAGGTTTGCAGAAGTACACAAATATTTAGGAAAAAACCTCTAAGGGCAGGAACTACCCAAACAGCCAAACAAAGGCTGTGTGTGCTCGGTGGCCACAGAATGCTGACTTACTGTTGGGGATTGGGACCAAAAACCGAGAAGGAGGGTAAATGAATGGTGGGATTGGAATCTTGGAGCACTCCACACTGCAATATTTTGTTGCAGATCCCACTTGTAACCCTGTTTTCTCAGTTTCAGGTTCAGCACTCCAGTTGTTGGTTCACGCACACTTTCTTGTTTCAGTAAGCTCATACTATCTTTTTTAAAGTTAATACTTTAAAAAAAACTTTAAAAATGCAAATTTGATCTAGCATTTACATTACCAATCATTCATTTGGATTTCCATATTGAAACAGAAAGATAAACATGAAAATTAAAACCAAATATACATGTGTGCCCCCCCCCATATCCTCTCCTTCCATCCCCAACCACAAATATTTGTAATATTTTTTCAGGTTGAGACAAAAGGTACTAATTGCAGTCAGCTCTTGGCTGAATCAGTATGCATTCAAATCAAAGAGGAACCAAGGCAGGCTACATTAGTTCTTTCCTTGTACCTGTCAAAGCTCGGAAGAGATTAAGCACCTGACCCTTTCATCCCTAACATTGCTCCACAAGAGACGTTTCTGTCACTATTTCTGCCACTTGGCTTTCTAAGATGCCACAAAGCCTGGGGCGACCTCTGCTACATTTCAGTCTTGTTTATTGATTTCTGACCCAGTGCTTAATAGTTTTCCCAGTCTCCCTGAATGGCTTTTGTAAGCAATAGGGTTTGTACATCTCCTCGATCAATACCTTTTATATTTACAATAAAATTGAAACTGCTTCTGCTGGGGGTGCAGCCCGGCATTTGTCATCCTCCAGCAAGGGAAAACTATGTCATTATCTGAATTAAAACATTTATTTCTGATTAAGAGAGTGTCCTATCTCATTAATTTTTCCCTTTCCAATAGAAAGGGAATAGAATCTTATTGATTTTTGCACTTTTACACATCTCCACTGCTGGGAAGATAATTGAGAAGTTAGCCAGAATAAATGAAGTTTCAAGTCTAGCGGGCCAGCCAATACCTTCCAAATTCAAGGTGTTTTTATGAAGCTGGATTTTAATTTGTTGGCAAGCTGAAGCAGTGGGACTTCTTCAGCTGAGTAAATTGGATTAAGAGTAGAGTCTCCTTGAAGCATGTCTTGGTGAATGCTGAGGGGCTCATTCCCCTAAGACAGCAACAGACTTGCATTAGATTTATGTTAAGACAGCTACCAAATTGCCCTTCTTCAAAACTCAAACCCGTTCCAGGAAGCATGGATTAGTTGACCAAAAGCTTGCTAAATTAAGTTCCTTTCATAGTATCTCTGGTCTTAAAAGACAACTGAAATCTAATCAGAAGTTGAACTAGACCTTCAGAATTTCCACATCAATTGATCACACTTTATTGTAAATAATGGGATTAAAGCCAAGCTTCATCAGAAGACACTCCCTTATTTCAGAAACCTTTCTTCTTTATCAACATTAGTAATTATACCATGGAGTGCTTGTAGTGTTTGGCTCACTTCTCTACTTTTTATGGATTAGTGGTTTATTATTAGAATATGGATCATTCTACTGTTTCTCTTGCTCACAAATGAATATAGTAAGTACATAAGACTTTATTGCTCATGACCAAAGGCTGCTGCAATGATATAGAAATACAAAATCAAATGGGGAAATGGGGTACAGGTATCAATGTTAAATATAAAAAGGTTAAAATTTTACATTAAAAACCCATATTCATACTATCCTAGACAGTCAATGGGTAGAGACCAACCAAATAAAGCATTTATACACTAGCAACCCCTTCATACTGTTCATATTTTAAAAGGTACGATATCTAATAGTCAAAACCCTGCGTTCTTTTGGGACTTAGCTCTGATTTTCCCAGTGGCAAAAGCAAAGTTTGCCACTTGTCTAGTTACAAAAATATCCGTGCAGGCTAAAAGGACGCAGACTTGTTCTAAGGTGGGTCTATTTTAAATCAGATGGCTGATAGGAGAGAAAAACTTAGACCTCAAATCTTTATATAGGGGGCAACTCAACAAGTAGTGGGCAATATCCTCCACTTTGCCTGAATTATAAATACAACAGCGGAGGTAAATAGGAGTATTTTCGTATCTCCAAGGAGTGCTGAAGGCATTGTTTGAAACCATAAGGCGGTGAAGGCTCTTCTCAGCCAGGGCACATCCAAGAAGAAAAAGTATGGTTCCATAGTGAAGGAAGATTTATACAAGGGGAACCAATAAGAGAAAGACGAGTGCGAAGAGGCATAAAGATCCCATCTTTTAGAATAGAAAAGTATTCTATCCTTCAGTAGGAATTTAGCATGGGTAGAAACATGGGAAGGAAGGGAGTCTATGCTTATCCCATAGAAAGCCAGGGTGGATTTAGTCCTGTTCAAACAGGTTTTTTGCAAGGGGTTTTGTAGTTGTTCGAGTAGGCATTTTTTTGGTAGCCGAGAGTCATCCATGGAGGCCAGTCTTAGCCAATAAGAAGCCAGGGCTATGTGAGCCGAAGCTTCTAAGGAATGAAGACCTGTCTCTGTCCTCAAAAAGGGAACAGGGGTGCCTTTTGGGGTTGCCAGTATTGAACGAAGGAAAGCATTTTGAACTTTCTCTAACATACTCATATTGGCATAGCCCCAGATCTCTACACCATAAAGCAGCAAAGGTAGTATTTTCCTTTGGAACACCTCCAATACAGGTGGAACCAGACTACCTCCCTTAAATTTAAAAAAGTGCAGTAGTAGTTGAATGGAGTGGGAGGCCTTTAATTTGGAAGAATTGGCTTGTGGTTTCCATGAAAGAGAAGAGGTAAAGGTAAGTCCCAAATACTTAAAGGTACGTTGTTGTTGTATAAGCTTTTCATTTAATTTCCATATGTGGGACTTAGTTTTCCTGCCAAAGACTACCGCTTTAGTCTTGGAATAGTTTATTTCTAAATGTTCCTTCATACAGAAGGAACCCAAAGTTCTTAATAATCTCCTCGTCCCTATTAGCGTGATGGAAATCAAAGCTAGATCGTCTGCATAAAGCAGCACCAAGAGCTTTGAGTCCAAAATCGAAGGGGGAAAAAAGGCAGGGCCAGTGACAAATGAATATAGTGAATTCACTCCTGCGTATATAGATTAATAGCATCTTTGCATTCTGCTAGAAGGTATACTTCTGTATGTCGATAGAATGTTAACATATATTTGAGGTGCAGGACTTCATTTACTAATATTTACTATAGTGGAGCAGGTGCCCCAAAGCATAAAGAGGATTTTTGTGATGAATTTAACGTTGCCTTCTGTGGGTGCCTCCAAACGGTCAGTATTTTGCAGGAAGGATTCAAGTGCATATCCAAACTTTAGGTTTCTGCAATTAAAATGGGTAAAAGGGTTCTGTTGCCCTAGTGCAACAAATCCACTTTTTTTTTTCTTTTCAATAATTTTTATTCAAATTTTCATAAAACATACAAGACAAAATCATAAAACATTCAAAGACAAAAAACAAAATCAAAAATAGTTAAACAAAAAGAAAAAAAGAAAAAAAAAACAAAAATAAAAAATAAAGAGTAAAATATTGACTTCCCATTTGTCAAAGATCAAATCAGTTATAAGTCTATAATATATAACAATCCTGTCTCTTAAGTCATATTATAAAATCACTTTCCTCCAGTAGTTATCTTACTTAATCATCAAATCTCATAAACATTACTTTATTCTTTCCACAAAAAGTCAAAGAGAGGTTTCAATTCTTTAAGAAATATATCTATCAATTTTTTTTTCCAGATAAGCATATCGATTAATCCATCTCATTACTAATTATGATAATCTTATTGTCATAACCATAGTCAAAATAAACATTTCAATTAATCCATCACTTCAGAATCTGTTAGGTTCAATAATTTCAGTAGCCATTGTTCTATTATCTCTATTAGTTCCATTTTCCATCTTCCATCTTCAGTAGTCTTGTTAAGTCCAGTAATTTCAATATCCAATCTTCCATTATCAGTATTCCATAATAATCTTGCTGTCAAAGCCATAGTCATATAGTAAGAGTCTGATGGGAATTACCTCTATCCCAAATATTTTCTTGCCATCCATTCTGAATAGGTTGCTGAAATACTGCTGTAAAATCATATCTCTGTTCTTTTTTTCAAAATACACTGGGTCATCTCTTAAAAGTTTTTCCATTGTCACATGGCTGCAGTTAATTCCATAGATTTTCTCTATATTGGGCTCCATCACATCATTCCAGTCCAGAAGATTATCCATGCCATTGATAACTTTATCTCTAGAATCTTCATTCATTTCTTCAGAGATAACATTGAGTTCCAAACAATAGATTTTATTTCTAAAGTCCATAGACTCCAAATCTTGTTCCTGTTCCACGTTGGTTCCAATCTCCGGGATCTCCTCTCTCACAGGGACCCCTATTCCAGTCTCCAGGGTCTCCTCTCTCACAGGGACCCCTGTTCCAATCTCCGGGGTCTCCTCTCTCACAGGGACCCCTTCCAGGGTCACCTCTCTCACAGGGACCCTTATATCTTTAATCTCCTGCTTCATTTTACTCAATTCAATTTTCGTTATCTCAATCTCATCCATTATTTTCTGAAACATAGTTATTTCCAGATTTTCAGCCACTTTCTTAATTGCCATTTTAAAAGAAAAATATAGGAAAACCACTTCTTATTTCAGCAACAATTGGGTTAATACTCCAAACTTGGTGACATCACAGTATAAACAGAGCAGACAGCCTTATCTCTCCAATAGTTAAGTAAACAAAATGCAGTTCCCAGGATCGAAACAATTAATGGCAATCGTCAAGAAACAGATTCGTCAAAATAAAATAGACCAAAAAGAGAGTAGTCTCAAAACAGTATAATATTTTTCAAAATAAAAATCTGGAATAGAAATCCCTCTTCTGTGTATATCTTTAGAATGCAAATCCAGGACAGCTTTTTGCAACAAAAACAGAGATAAGCTATTAATTAGTGCGTAGCAGAGAGAAGTTATGGCTCCCCAGTGAGATGTCAAAAAACTGATCAATCTGGCAAATCTCTTTTAAACAGCAACAATTTAAGTCAAGTAAAAGAAAAATATAGAAAGAAGGGTGCTTGCCTGTTAGTGCGTTCTCTCTTAGAAGATAAGATGAACGTTCGCTTTAACAGATAGAGCTTGCTGTTGAAAATCCGTCCCACCTTCGTCGGCTGGACCTCGTCCCATAAATTAATGAGATCTGGTCGTCCCAACAAAAATAGGCTTTGAGGTTAATCTCTTCGTTTCTCCCTACCCGGGAGAAGTTTAATCAGTCAAAAAAAAAAGAAAAAACTGACTGATATATCTGAATAAGCTTCTTTTGAGGCAGGAGCCCGTCTCAAAAGCAGGCACAGGCTAAGTCACCCTTCCCGGAAGTCCAACAAATCCACTTTTTTAAAAATAAAAAATGTCTTTTTGCAGTTTGAAAAGCAACAGGGAAATGTACTGAAAAGTGTGCGATGAACAAATGATTAACGGGAAGACGTGTATAACAGCTTGCAAGTAAACCAGGATGAATGCAGGACGAATGCTCATTATCATATAGCCTCCCAGCAAACAAATCAGCACAAACGTTCCATAAATACTGGTCATTGTCTAACCACTGTGTAAGCTTTGGGCAAGCAAATCAGGATGAATAAGTAGGTCACCTGGGGGTAGCCCTTTGTCACAACTCACAAGCAATTGAAAATGAAATGAACTGCCTTCAAATCGATTCTCAGACACTGTCTCCTTCCCTACAGACCCTCTCTGGTGTTAACAGCAGCAGAGAGGGTCTTCTTGGTAGTTCTGCCACCCTCAGAAGTTTGGGGGATGGTGGCCTAGGAGAGGGCATTCTCTGTGGCAGCTCCTAAGTTGTGGAATTCTCCCTCTACAGAGGTGTGTCTGGCATAGGTGTGTTTTGCTGGCAGAGCATGGGGACACTGTGTCATTACATTTTCTGCAGGTGGCTCCCCGATGGCCCCCTCCAATCTGTCACCTCCACACACCACAGAGAAGGAGGAGGCAGGAGATCAATACTGCAGAGGCCTTTGAAACACCCTCTCAGCACAGAGAAGGAACAGAAAGTGGAGGCACCACACCACGCGGGACAAGAGACAGGCTGCAGGCTGGGGCGCAGGGCCAGCACCAGGTATGACTGGGCCCAGTCTGTCCCAGATCTGTGACACCTTAGAACCCAGTGGCACCTCCCCATACAGGCTGCATAGGGCTAATAAGCCCATCCATGTGTCCAACCTACCTCTCACATTGTGTGAATGTCGTGCACACCTGCCATCAAGCAAGGTGACAGGCATGTGCGCACAGTGCACACGGTGTTTGTACTGATGGGAGAGGTAGGTGGGGTGCATGGGCAGGCATATCAAAGCCTGTGCTGTCTATATGGGGGGTGCCTGGGAGCTTCCTCTTCATGATCCATGGCAGCATTGGGTTGCAGGACCCAACACTGCTGCGGATCGCAGAACAGGAACACCATCCTCCCACCCTAAGGAGAGGCCCTTCAGGGGCCACAGGGGCCCTCCCCCAGGGCCCAACCTGGCCACCTTCTGGTACTTGGCCTGCTGGGGCATGCCCAAAAATCTGCTTAATCCCAACCACAGGAGGCTGCAATTAAGCAGATATTTGCCCACCACAGCCGACAGCCTGTCTCTTTTCCTACATGGTGTGGTGCCTCCTCTTCCTGTTCCTCTTCCTCCTCCATGGTCAGGTGCTGCTGGGAGGCTATTGCTGTAGCCTCCGCACTATCAATTGGCTGGGGGGGACTCCTCTCCTGCCTTCTCATTCTCCATGGTATGTGGGGGTGACAAATTGGAGGGGACTGGGAAGGGTCAAAGAGGATGAGGACGGGCCAGGGATGGCAGTGAAGAAGATGTGGCAGTGGCACAATGACTGACTTAGCCACTCGCATGCCTAGCTGAGGAGAAGCGGAGCTGCTCCCAGTACCTGGCTGGCTGTGTCTGGGTGGCGGCAGAGAAGCAATGGTGCCATGTCTCCTTCCCTCTTCAGATCTGCCTTCATGGGAGAGGCAGGGAGGGCTCGGCTTAGGTGGCGGCAGCAGCAGCAGTAGTGCCCCCTCTCCTTCCTCCTCCTCGTCCCTCCCATGGCTCTGCCATGGGAACAAGGGAACAAGGTGGGTGGGTGAGTGAATGAGTGGCCAAGGCTGGCAGCAGCCTCTCCTCCTCCTGGTGGTGGTGGGTGGCAGATCTGCAGCACTGGCAAATCCGCAGTGTTGTGTGTGTGGGGGGGCTGTGAGGTGCTGTGGCTGCCCGAGGGGGTGTGGCATGAAGGGACCCTGTACTTTTAAACTGGCGACTACACTACTGGTCTGGCACCTTCACTGTATAGTTGTCTGTGAATGCTGAAGAGGCACATCTCTTTACCCTGGCCTTTGACATCTGAGATGGATGTTTTCAGGACCTACCCTATTCCCACAACTGTAATTTGTTTTAATTGTTTTTAATATTGAATTTTAAACTTTTGAAACCCACCCTGGCACCTGCTGGTGAAGGGCAGGTAATAAATTTAATACTAATACTAATAATATCTAATTTGTAATGGCTATGGAGGGGCTGCTCCTTGGAGGGGGGATGCCTAAAGTCCCTTGGGTTCACAGAACTGTTTTAATGGTCCTTTGCATTCTAGCTTGCTTATTTATTTTTATTGCATATTCTACCTTTCCTCCAAGGTTCTGAAGGTGGCATACTTAGTTCTTCCCTTCCTCATTTTATCCTCACAACAACCCTGTGAGGTAGGCTAGGCTAATATGCAGTGACTGGCCCAAGGTCACCCAGTGAACTTCAATAGCTGAGTGGGGATTTGAACCCTGGTCTCTCATGTCCAAGTCCAACACTCTAACCACTACATCACACTTTATATGTACTGATATATAAAGAAGTATATGAGCAAAAAAAAATTCTAAAAAACTACTACAACTATGACATATCAATGGCTGTAGATTAAAAATGCTGTATCAAAGGAGAACTTAATTTCTTACTGCATTTTAATGCATTGTCCTAAGTAACCAAGTATGCAAAAGGTTGAATGCATTCATCACAAACAGTTCTGTTTTCTCTCTTTGCACCAATGAGAAATTACAGGATTACCAATGACCTTCGTCCCAATGAAGCCCCGTAATTATGGCCATTTGTTATAGAGCAGAGATGAATAGATAGGATTTACACAGAATAAAAATATTATTTAACAGCTGTATTATTGATATGGTAAATGAAATCCCAATTTATTTTAATGCTATAACTGTATTGGTAATGTATTATTTGTCAATTAACCCTACAAGCCTAAGACTGAGAACATTTCAATGAACATTGTATTAGAATCCATTTTCTCCTGTGGTTGTACTAAAATCCATTTTTTCCTGTGGTTGCATAACAGCATGCAGCTTAAAATATTTGCAGCTAAATGCTACCGCACCTTACAAATGGAGCTGTTCTATTTGCATCCTCCTTACTACCCCCATTGATTCATGATTATTGTACTGAGATGTTTAGGAAGAAAAAGATCATCTCTAAAGCAAAACCATTTTATAAAATCTGAGTCTTTGAGCACAGACTACACATTAAAATGTTGTATTTCACAACCCTGCAATTTTTCCTTTTGCTTATTTAAGTTGCTAAGGTGAAACATGATTTTGTGTTGGCAAAAGTAACATGAACAATTTCTTCATTTTTAAAGAGGAGATAGAAAACAATTGAGAATCTTATTTATTCTACTGAATGCGGACTGTATGGTGGTATTAAAAGAAAACATGAAATAGATTTGATTAGCTCTTTGATTGATTTAAACACACACGTTACACACACGTTATTCCATGCTGTATCTCTTTTGTATTCTATACATTTGCTCCAAGCTGTCATTATTCCATGCTCATCGACAGAAGAGTTATAGTTTGCAAAAACCTATCAGGTAGGTTGGACACCAGATAATTGAGGTGATGATCAGCACTAGCAAAAGACAATTGATAGTGAAAGTGTCAGAGGCTGTACCTAACTAGATCTGTACCCTCTATCTCATTTAGCCTTTCTTTGGAATGGACAGAATATGGAATAACACGGACATGTCTGATGTGCATCAAGAGGAGGCATGGCAGTGCATAATACTTCTTAGCAGCAATATGATGGGTGTATCTTTTGACACTGCAGCAGGTTATTAAGAGAGGCAGGAACCATTATGAGATTATCCTGACCCCTTGATACATTTTGATCAAAGACACCACTGAACTCTATACAAACAGGGCAGAGAATCAAACAAGAAAATGTACTATTTGGCGGGTCGGCTCCAGAAGGTGGTGCTTAGGGAACACTGCTTGGCACCCTGGACTCTCCAGTATGGGGTTCCACAGGGGTCAGTTCTGTCCCCCATGCTGTTCAACATCTACATGAAATCATTGGGTGCAGTCATCCGGAGCTTTGGAGTGCATTGCCATCAGTATGCTGATGACACACAGCTCTATTTCTCCTATTCATCTTCTTCAGGTGAGGCTGTCAAAGTGCTGAACCAGTGTCTGGCTGTGACAATGGACTGGATGAGGGCTAATAAACTGAGACTTAATCCAGACAAGACTGAGATGCTGCTAGTGGGTGGTTCTTCTGACCGGATGGTGGATGTCCAACCTGTCCTGGATGGGGTTGCACTCCCCCTGAAGGAGCAGGTTCATAGCTTGGGGGTTCTCCTAGAACCATCTCTGTCACTTGAGGTTCAGGTAGCCTCGGTGACATGGAGTGCCTTCTACCAACTTCAGTTGGTGGCCCAGCTACGCCCCCTATCTAGACAAGGATAACCTGGCTTCAGTTGTCCATGCTGTGGTAACCTCCCAAGTTAGATTACTGCAATGCGCTCTACGTGGGGCTGCCTTTGAAGACGGTTCGGAAGCTGCAGCTTGTGCAAAGTGCAGTGGCCAGATTGGTAACAGGGACCAGACGGTCTGAACATATAAAACCGATTCTGGTCCACTTGCATTGGCTGCCTGTATGTTTCCGAGCTCGATTCAAAGTGCTGGTTTTAACTTATAAAGCCTTACATGGCTTAGGACCATAATACCTGATGGAACGCCCCTCCCGACATGAAACCACCCGTACACTACGCTCCACATCTAAGGCCCTCCTCCGGGTGCCTACTCGGAGGGAAGCTGGGAGTTTGGCAACAAGGGAGAGGGCCTTCTCAGTGGTGGCCCCCAAATTATGGAATGATCTTTTTGACGAGGTGTGCCTGGCACCATCACTGTTATCTTTTCGGTGCCAGGTCAAGGCTTTCCTCTTCTCCCAGGCATTTTAGCATGTGTTTTTAAATTGCTTTTTTAAAAAATGTGTTTTTAAATTTGTATATTTGTTTTTAATTTTTTTAATTGTAAACCACCCAGAGAGCTTTGTCTATGGGGCGGTATACAAATGCAATAAATAAATAAATAAAAAGAAAACGGAAATATAATTAAATCCTTAGCAACTTTTTCTCATGTAACAATGTTCTTTGTCCAAGTTAAAAGCTATAAGTTAAGAGTCTTCCTTATACAAAAGTTTTCTGCACTTGCATTAACAAAAGGCATTTAGAAAATGTAAACTTCTTTAAAACCCTATACTGGAACCACTAAACTTTAAAACTGACTGGATGCAGAACAGTTCTTTTTCCACTGAAAAAACCCTGAAAAATTAGAATGACTTCTTTATCCCTATACTATGGTTTCAAAAATAGTTATGGAAAGCTTTATTTTAAAACAATTTCCCAGAAATTCTAATACAGAAATGATCAAGATCCACTATAAGAACATATTTAACTCTGCCTGATGTGGAGTTTGTTCAGCTTTTCTATTTATCTTGCTAGTTTATTTTCTCTCTCCATCCATCATCTTGCTTTGGATATGTGTTTAAGACAGGAGCAGCTCTTGGAATTCTCACCTTCCTTTCAACCAAATCCCAGCTTCTTGTTAGCTTACCTACTGTGCAGCTTTTAATAACTACATAAGACCAATGTCATTCCAATGAATCTGGGTGATGTGATATTACAGAGCTGCTACAACAGATGTTTCTTGTTATAATTCAACAATGAGTTCTCAGAGTGGTTCACACAGTACAATAAATCAAGAATTGAAACATTCAGGCAACATTTTAATTCTAAAGTTATTTTTGTAGGTCTAATTGGGCAGATGGCATCAGTATCTCCAGGCTTTTGGAACTCCCAGTGAAGGAGGCTGTTGGTGGCCCTAGGAGAAGAGTGGGGAAGGGCCATAGTTCAGTGCTAAAGCATCTGCTTTGCATGCAGAGGGGCCCAGGTTCAATCCCCAGCATCTCCAGGTATGGCTGGGAGAGCTCTCTGCCTGAAACTCTGGGGATCCACTGCTAGTCAGTGAACACAATACTGAGCTAGATGGACCATTCAGTAGAAGGCAGTTTCCTATGTTCCTCTGAGTGAACACTAGGAATTATCCTTCCATGCCCATCTATAATGTTTTAAAAATCTTACCTTGCCATGGTTATTAAACATCCTATAATCTATATAAAACACACACAAATTTGGAGGCTTAATAACAATATAATAATATGAGTACTGTTCTCAACTAAGCCTGAATAACCCTGTCTTCCCGATTAGATCACTGGTAAGCTACACTCCGATAGAGGGGTAGGAAACCTGTTGCCCTCCAGACTCCCAACTCCCATCAGCCTCAGCCAACATGGCCAATGGTCAGGGTAGTCCACAGGTTAGCCTCTCCAGGTCTATCCATACCCATGAATATCCATAGGTTGTATCTGCCTCCATAATGGGACTTCCTCTCCCTTTCCTCTCCCTGCATGGCCATGCAACCCCCCTCCCCCAATCTGCTCCAAAGGGTTTGAGGAACTTGCAGAACAGATTTGGGGAGTGTGCACAGGGAGAGAAGGGGGAGAGGAAGTTCCACTGTGGAGGCAGAAGTCCTTGCTTTAATGGGATAACTTGTGCCGGTGGGATGCATCACTATTTTTTTTTATTAGAGTGAAAATAAGTTATGAATCCAGACACTTATCTGCAACTCTCATTCTGTGGTGTCTGTGGGTGGTAGTGCAGAAAGTCTCAGCATCTTCAATTTTTAAGATTCTTAGCATCTTCCAGGTTGTTTTTTTTAACTGTCAGATAGCAGGTGATGTCTGCCAAAGATCCTGGAGAGCTCCTCAGAGTAATAGACAGCATTTGGATAAATGGACAAACATTCTGACCCTACTATAAGGCAACTTACTGTGATTATCCATTGGTTTCTTTCTCTTTGTTTCTGTTCTTTTCTGTTTCTCTTGCAGAAAGAAATCTGTTTCTTTCTCTTCCAGGTATTGCACTGTCACTATGCAAACCTATGCAAGTCAACTTAGAAGTAAACCCCATTAAGTCAATCGGACTTACTCCCAAGTAAGTGTATACAGGATTGCAACCTAAGAATTTTTCCTAAGCTGCACTTCTTAATACATGCCAGCTCAGTAGGACATGTTCCTTTCTGTTTCTGATTGTCACTCCAGAACTGATAGTCTTAGAAAGAAAGCAATATCAAAGGAACAATATTCAAAGATATGTTGCCACTTCAAAAAAAAAGCATCATATTTCTGTCATAATTTGTAGATAATAATTAAAACCACCTACAATTTCAATCAGTGAGAAGTTCAAAAAGCAAGATATGCACTCATCCCCCACAAATATTGACTATACACTGTGGACACAGGATGAAATAGTTCGTTTCTTCATTCATGAAAGATCTAGCATTGGTCCTCCTTACATATATATAACTCTAGCTGTATCAGCATAACAAACATCACCTGCAACATCAGTCCCCTTCTGCAGTTCCCTTACAACTTTGAGAGACAGTGCCTGTTAATATAATATAGACTCTAGATTGATTTATTACCATGGGATAGATAAAATGATTGTCATTGGAATTACATTGAAATTATGGTGACATTGCTTCTTTACCACAAGCCACTCCCCATACGTACTATAATTCAAGTGTGAAATGACAATAACACTAGCTGTGAAATTTATGTCCATGATTATAAATTAAAAGGTTTTTGGCTGGACCTGCGGAAGTGGTGTAAATCTGCAATTTCCAAACAGCTTTTATGGGATTGGATTGGGAATATGATCTATCAAGTTTGGTGACAAAATAAGTAGCTGATGGTTTGAAATATCCTGTCATATAACAGATATCCTGTTTTAGGACCATAGGAATCACCATGAGTAAATTGAGCCCATAATGCATTAATTCTTAAGATAGCAGTGTCAGACTTGGATACAAATGGAGGTAAAGTATTGTAAGGATGGGAAATGCCCCAACATGTTATAAAATAAGAGAAGATCTAAGCCAGAAAGCTCTTGCCAGAAAATTGAGGGCTGAAAGTTGCCTTCATGTGTACAGATAATAACTGCTTATGCATATATTTATTTATTTATTCACTCATAGGCAAAAAACCTTGCGGTTTAAGAATGTACCTATAGCCCACAGATATTTCTATCAAATTTAAAAAGCAGGGAAATTGAGCAGCTATAGTGAATGCACCAGGGGAGCAGGAGACCTGACCTCCTCTCTGAGATATTGGACTACCCTACAAATTGGTCAAAATGCAAACACAATTTGGGTTAGTCTTTCACAGTCCAATCCACTTGCTGTGTAGCTTGGAAGAATTTGGTAACGTGCCTCTGAGCATATGATGAGTGGTGGCAATACCTGCCATCTCTAAAGATGGAGAATTATATTTTTGTATGTTTGTTGGTGTTCTACTTTGCTTCTTTCCTGTGTTACTAATGTTCCTACAGAGAATCTGAACTAGAAAATTTTATTTCCCTCATTATTCATCCTAGAAATCTGTGTCAAATTTATTTTTATTAATTTCAATGCCTTTTTATTGGTCAATGTCATATGATGGTGAAGACAGCCTTTTGTGTTTCACATAGGAGGTTATGTTCTATTTCTATTTTGAGTGCACTAACAGTTGAATCTGAAACTGCAGTTTGATGTAAAATCAGACTGATTACAATATGTTGCTACTTCAGCAATGACTCTTAGCTGTTGGGAAAAAAAGGATGCATGTTTTCAGCCTGCTATGTTTAAACCACTTCATTTAAGGCAAGGTGGGCACGGTCAAAAACATAGAGCACACCTAGAATTTTGCTAGAATATATTTCACCTCCCACTGTTTTATCTTGTGCAAATTGAGACACTCCTCAGGTCCATTGGAGACTATTTTACAGAAGTCAGTGCCATTATTCCACAATTGTGTTTGGAGTTCTTTTAGTGTAAACTTTTCAAAGGTGTTGCTGTACTTCACATATTCACAGAAATAGGAACAAAAGAAAATGATTTCCTATAGGAAACTTCACTAAAATTGCAAAGTAAATCAGACATATTTAAAGTGACCATCTGAACGATATCAACTGTCTTAATAATGTTGCTTCCTCCCTGCTAAAACAAGATCAGCACAGCACATGTCTTCTTTCTATTATTTGGGCTGAGTGCAGGTGTTGCCACCACTCACCATATGCTCAGAGGCACGTTACCAAATTCTTCCAAGCTACACAGCAAGTGGATTGGACTGTGAAAGACTAACCCAAATTATGTTTGCATTTTGACCAATTTGTAGGGCAGTCCAATATCTCAGAGAGGAGGTCAGGTCTCCTGCTCCCCTGGTGCATTCACTATAGTTGCCCAATTCCCCTGCTTTTTAAAGTTTGATAGAAATATCTGTTGGCTATAGGTACATTCTTAAACTGCAAGGTTTTTTTGCCTATTAGTGAATGTTATAATCAGGATATGATGTTATGTCAGGATATGACATTTTATAATTTTCTAGGAACTTTATTGATTGGTTTGTGACAGAAAATACACACTGACTCCCATTTCCCTCCCTGTGAGCACCATTTTACAATACAGTAAAGCTGTTCTGAAATGCTTGCCTGAGATATTTCACTTCTGCTTGTCCACAACACATCCCACTTCTAGGTTTCTCAGCTTGAAATTTAGTATGTCATAAAAGTTATTCTGATGTCTGCTGGATAAACATTTTGCAGTGTCCCTTAGTCAGCCATAGCCCCATCCTTTCTCCTCCTCTGAGCTCCTCCTCTTCCGATTCTGAATCTGACTGTATGTGCATGCCACTTATTCACCAACCTGACTAACGAATGCTCAGCTTCTGACCTTGTCAAATTGCAGCTGTTTCAAGACATCAGTTCCATGTGTTAAACCCAATGAAATTATTGGTTTCTGTAAGAGGTGTGTATGCTTTAAAAAAAACTTAAAAGTGACCCAACTCAAAGAATTGCAGCTCAGTTGTATGCAGAGATAGGCACAGTTTAGTAGCTCATTCATTTCAATGGGTTTAGGATCACATAACTCTACATACAGATTAGGTTGCTGATTAATCCTAGAGGGGAGGAAAACACATATACCGGAAAAGCACAAAGAGTAGCAGAGAAATATTGTCCCACTTGTACAAAATGTTAAGAACTATGCCAGAGGAGTACTGGCCTGGACTTCCCCTTAATATGGCATTCTGTGACAAACTTTGTACACATAATAGAAAAGGTTCCTATTAGTATTGGTCAACAATTACCCATGCTAGATCAAACCTTTCATAGCTGTCACCATGGCCATGGCCGATCATTCTCCATCTAATTTAGGCACTGACAACAGCAGGGCAACTGATCTAATAGCAAGAGACTGGCATTGTCAGCAGAACTAGTGCTAGGATATGGTAGCCTCACCACTAGACCTTAAGTGTTCTCCCAATGAACTGGTGACACAGCAAAACATAATCTTCTTTATCCCTCTTGAGAACCTCTTGTCTTTAGTATATTTCCACACAGACAAAAAGTTTTTATCTCACTGAACCTTTTTATTGACCATAGCTGTCACCCTTGCTCTGACCAATGACCTTATCTGAATATTCAGATTATTGCAGATCACAAGTTCAAATGATTTTTTTACCCTCTAAAAGACCTGTTTTTGTAGCGAGCTGATTTTAAATGACAATATTATAAGGGGTGTAATTGAGATTCTACAAATAATTTGCACCTTGAAGCTGCAGACCTAATGTATACAGAAGGGGGATGGCTGATGACATTTCCTTTAAAAAAATTGTTGCCTTGATTGTTTGGCACTGGTGTAAACAAACAACTACTTCCATTTGTCAAAATAAGGAATTATGGTACAGCTTCAGTATCCTCAACCATCCTCAAAACCTAGCATAGCACTTTCCAGCTTGGCATCTTACCTCCCCCAGAGATCTGAAAATTTGATGCACAATCCTCTTCTTCAAGTATTTAATGAACTCCTGTTTCAATCTTATTTTTTAATAAAAATATTGCTATACCACCTTTCATTCCAGAGAGCACCCAAGTGGTTTACAGCCAAAGCAACAATATCATAAATAAAGAATAAACCATAAAACATTTCATTAAAATATGTCCCTAAAATATTGACATAAAATATAGGAAGTGCTAAAAATTGGAAATGCCTGAGCAAATAGATATATTTTTAAGATATGCCAGAAGCACCTGACAGTTGGTGCCTGCCTAATTTCCAAGGGGAGGTTATTCCATATGGTAGGTGCCAACACAGAAAAGGCTTTTTTCTGTACTATCATAAGGTGAACTTCTGCAGGCCATGAAACTAACATGACCTCCTCGGTTAATTCTTTTCAGCATCCAATATGAAGTTTCTTTCTTCAGATGTTATTTTGACTTCAGCTCTGTGTGGATGGTTATCATTCCCAGAGCCCCTGTCATGCCTTTCATGGTGCATCTAGGAGTGGACAGCATTCCTTGTAGAGTCTTGAGTCCATCCTGACTCTTCAGCTGGAAATTGTCTTAGCTAAAGCAAGATGATGGAAATGGAAAAAATAAAGTCTTGTTCTGGAACATCAGACATCATCTCTCCCATAGTTTGCTGGGAAAGGTTATTTCAGAGAAATGGAGATTTCATAGCTGGTGGTGTTTCATGCTGCTGATGCTGCATTTAGCCTGATCTTACATTTTAAAACAAATATTTTTACTTATTGTTGCATTTTAAATGTATGTTAAATGTTAATGTATGAATGGTTAACAGCATTTTCCAAGACAGCATTTGTGCAAAATGGTATGCCCAATGAGGGCTGTTGAGTGACCTTGATCTCTGTGATTGCTGCAGCTCTTTGAACAGCTACCATGAACTTACAAAGAGTATGATCTTAGTGAGGTTGAACCATGAGCCTAGCAGCAGCCAAGATGCTCAGAGCGAGAGCATTCAAAACCAGCTCTGTGCCTCAACAGGAGCGTATTTCTTAACTCTTGGTGTCCAAAGAATGGATCAGTGACTTTCAAAATGAATGGCATTTCAATGAGTACTGATCTAAAAGTCCAGGGGTTCTTAGAGAACTCCAAGGGCCTTGCAGTGCCAACAAAGGAGGGGGTTAAAAGTTGAAGCTAAAAACTGGCATTCTTCATGTTGAGGGTGTTCTGGCCATATAAAATCCAGACCGGTAATCTTTGTATCTCAACTGTATCATTATTAAGAAAAGGAGTTGTATCTTTCTTCTTCACCATCAGCTGTCTTCAAAGGAGTTTTATGGAGTTGTAGACATTAATATCTGTCAAGTCCTTTCTGAGCCTTGCAAGGAAAGCACTCCAGATTAGAAGTATAAAGAACGATCACCATTTGTGATTCCTGCTGTATGCTTTCTGAATGCCAACATAAATAAAGAAGGAAATAATAAAATGAATAAAACACACAACTTCATTTTAGTTCCATTTGAAAATACAGTGCATGAAATGCAGAGTTCTGCTCTCAAGGTGGTGATCTCCATGCATAGCATAGTGTTTGTCCTGAAGTTCATTGCTTTTTTTTATAAAAGAAGCATGAAAAGTCTTGATTTAGTTGACATTTAATACAGTTTTTTGATATAACTTCTGTGATATAATCAGATGCCATGGGGATCGATGAGGAAACTTAAAGAGCATGAAAAGCTTTAGCTATTGTTCTTCCTGCATACAATCCCCCACCTCAACACCTCAAAATCCCAGGTCACATACACCTGATGTATTTATTATTACCCATTAGGCTATAGTGCAGTCCAGCACCATCCCATTCTAACAACCAGGCAGCCAATAGGAGACTGGGAAAGACAGTAGGTGCACCAAATAGCAATAAAGAATGAGGAGCTGTAAATCAGCTTTCATTTCTATATAGGTGGAAACAGTAATGCACAAGCCATAGGCAAGTATATTAATGCTAGCTATCTATAAATAGAAAATTGTGTACAGAAATATATTGTTATTTCAACAGTGTTTCCCTCCTTTCTACTACTTTTATTAAATTTGGGTTCATTTTGTAAACACACACACAAAAGTTTTACCTATTGGGGTAACTGTGTTTTTTCCTCATGAATGCATTCTTTTATTCAAACTGATAAACTATCATACAATTCCACATCCTCTTTATGAATAAAACACAACCCAAATGATGGCACCAAATATTTCATGGGCCCTGTAATTTCAAATGAAGAAAAATTGTGTCAGGCATACTTGATTATATAGTGAGAAATGTAGATGCTTTTTAAAGGTTTAAACATGCATCCATTTAGTAATAACAGAATAGTTTTGTATGCCAACTGAATGCCATGAAGTTATTCAAAATCTATGACTACTGCACAATAGTTGCAAGCCAATAACATATTCGCCATGTGTCCTAATTATTAATTGACAGTAGCTCAGTGCTTCGTGTTTAAAATAGGAAAATGCTGTCTTCTGTATTTTATAGATCAGGATTTTTTATACCCAGACTCCTAAGAACATAAGAAGAGCCTGCTGGATCAGACCAGTGTCCATCTAGTCCAGCATCCTGTTCTCACAGTGGCCGACCAGATCATACAGTATAGACACTTAACATACTTGACTCTAGGGATGGAATGATCTGCCCATGTTGGGTTTCTCAGTTTTCCAATCTTAAATTCCATTCTCCCCATTTCTGCAGCATTTTTTAAAAAACCTTATGAAAATTCTTCAGCATTGTAGTATGAATTTCTCCTAAAATATTTTAACAATATTTTTTAAAAGGTTTGACTAATGTACACATTTTTTTCAAACAATTTCTCCTAATATAGTACATTTGGTAAGTTATTTTCATTTACATTCCATTTTTATGCACACTATTATCTAATGTATGCATTGTTGTAAACTGGTTGGTCGGAGAACTGCATCACAAGATTCGGAGAAGTGTGAATTTCAAAGGATGGCTGTGTTTCGGTTCTCATGTTGTTTTGGAAGGTGTGGATCTGATAGATTTGCCTTTAATTGAGAACTGAATTGAATTTCTCCCCCATCCCTACTTGACACATGTCACAACTGTACAGGAACAAAGGCTACAAATAAACAAAGCACTCAAATTTGTTTCAGGTCATGCTGGGATTGCTGAGCTATTACAAATGTGGATTGCTCCCTTTTCATGCTATGTTCCAGAATCAAAACCTATAAACATACAAACCCATAATTAACAAAATATACCCATTATTAATTAGTAATGGCAGTCCCACAGAACCTCAGTCAAACATCTTTGTTTCTTAGACTTCCATTGTGTGAACTCCAGCAATCATGACCTAATTTACTCATGCCCACACCACAGCTATAGCCTATTCTTCCATGAGGTATAAAAGCAAGAAGTGATATTTGGCTTATCAGAGCTGCATGCAAGACTTAGGGTGCTTTCACACATGGGGCTAATAGCGCTAGTTTTCCGGATTAAAAAAGTAGCGCTTCGTTCCATATGTAAAAAATTCCTTTCACACTGCAGTACCTGTTACACTGGCATTTTGCGCAACAGTCGTTCACACAGAGCACAGTTTTTCTCCCCCTCCCCTCATTCGGCCTCACGTGACACTGGATGAGCTGGTTTGAGGCCTGTTCTTTCAGTGCGTGGGGGGGTTGAAAGAGGCACGATCGCGAACGCAATCAGCTGAGAGGCACAGCAGCGCAGCAGCAGAGGCTCTGCATCACAGGCTCCTCTCTCAGGAGCAGCTGGGTTCGGCTGGGAGGCACAACGAGGGCCGTTGGTAAGGGCGGGAACACACTGCATGCTGGGATGGCTATCACGTGAGCAGCAGCAGCTAGCACAAAACTCCCACAATCTTCCGTGTCCCCGGCCTTGCTATCGGAATTTTTGAGGTATCATTTATTGCAGAATTTAGTGCTAAACTTCCACTACATTCCACAAGAATTCCAGAGCTACCCGTTATGTCATGTGAAAGCTCAAATTTTATGCACAAATTAACAGGAAATAAATAGAGAATAACAGAATAAAGTGCAGTGTGAAAGCACCCTTACACACTAATTGATTACAATCCTGGTTACAATTACGAGTAGCTCTGACCTTGACTTTCATTCTCTGTAATCGTCTCTGACATGTCAATCTGGACAAAAACTGAACATTTCAGAATTCAGTTGCTTGGATGCAGTCCATGGATCCTTCCACAAGGGCTCCTTCTATTCATGGAAGGAATTCTGATGCCATAAAAACTGCCAGAGGTGGAAGTGGAAAGAGGCAATTTGGTCCCAGCATTATCTCCCATACTGCTACAGGGTCTCCCCCAATCCTCCAGAATAGACTTTGAGGTAACACAAGGGAGTGCAGTGGGGAGGCATCTGCCAACCAGAGAATCCTTTGAGCAGAGTTTCACTCACAGCAACTTAGGATCTAAGCCGATAAAAGTTAAATTTGGATTTTGACTTCAAAATTGAGTTTGAAATTCACAGTGTGAACATGAAATGTGATTCCTTTAAACTGGAGGCCTCAGTACAGATCTACGAAGGGAGACCATGGAAGCGTCAGTAGGAAAGGAACATCTTTATTGCAATGCCTATACTAGTATAAGCAGTTCTTCAAGTGATCCCCATCATTCATGCAAGATGTCTATTCAATTAAACCATATTCCTTATAAATACCTAGTAGGTCACTGCATTCCGCAGGAGAATTTCTCCTTTAAGTCCCCAAAATATCAGAAACCCACCCCACAGTAACTTGAAGCAGGGCTTTCAGTGAGGCTGCCTCTGTTTTGTGGAACAGCATCCTTGCTGAGATATGACAGACACCCACTATTTGTACTTTCCAGAAACAAATGAAGACATTTTTGTTTCAAGAAGCTTTACCACCCGGATGAAAAGGTCTCTGCCTTAGATGGTCATTTTCAATATTTTTGGCAGTGTCTTAAAACCTTTTTTAGCTGCTTTTATAATATGTTTGTAAATTACCTTGACACACATGTAAAAAGCAATTCCTTCCTTCCTTCATTAATTAATTAATTAATAATAAAAGTCCAAGGTCTTAAACATCTCACCTTTTGTTGTTTCTTCTATTATTTGAACTAGGAGGTTTTGTGGTATTCACTTCAATCACATCGGGAACACCACAGGAGAAAATCAGCTTGGAAGCAATTTGGAGCAGTGAGGAAAGCATCCATTTCCTTTCTGTTGTTCCTCTGATCAAAGTAACAGCCTCTTGAGTTATTTCATTTATTTATTTATAAATATATTTTTATACCACTATTTCATTTAAAAATATCAAAGTGGTTTACAAGTTAAAACAAATTGGGGCTTTGCTATTTCTATGTGAATCTCTTTCTCTTATTGTTGTCTTGGGATAGTAATATAAACAAATTTCAGCCAAGTTGATTGATTTCTTTGAATCGCCAGACAAGACACTTGATCTACAGCAGTTTGGTCTTCCTGGCTTTTCACTGCACTTTCCCCATAAGATCCCCCTACTACCCATTACATGCAAATTCTGGTCTTTATCTCTCAGGTATTTGGTTACTCAGTTGCTTGGACCTCCAGCTGGGTGGTGGTGCTCAGGTCAGTTGTTAATGAGATCTCACTTATCCATGAGTTGATCATAGATGAGGCCACTGACTGGTCCTTCCCAGCAGGTGTGTCACTGTTGCTTCCTGGGAAGGAGGGAGGGATGAGGCAGGTGGCAGGGAGGTTGGTGTGGTATGGGGACGGCAGTGAGAGCAGCAGATTGGCTCTCCCTCTCCTGATAAGTGGCTTACCTGCCAGGTATGAAGGAGTCAAAAAGAGAGGGAGAACTTGTCCTGTCTCAGTTATCTCATTATAAGCATGGAAGGAGTGGGCCACCTTTTTCTGATAATACCTTTCTGCTTTTAGAAGTTGCTTTGCAGGAGGAAGCTGAACAGGCATGAAACTGTTTCTGATGAATACAGACTTGGAATGAGATATGAAATGTCACTTTTTGAATTTCTGTCAAGCACTTTTAAAAGCACAAGTTCCTTAACAGGCTAAAATGTCACACCCTACATGGAAGAAACCAGACGATAATCAAGCCTAGCCTGTGTTCATCAGGAAAGATCCTGAGGATCTTTCATACCCAGTAATCCTAGCATATTAGCTACTATGTTACAGATTTTATTATGTCATAAGTATTGCCCTGCCTGAGCTCTCATGTTGAAATGTCATGCACGGAATCATTTGTATCCCAAAACCAGCATTGAAAGAAGCAAACGTAAGAAGTACACACTATATGTATATCTCAGGTTCCTACTTGATTCATTCTTGCCATGTTTCTGTAGACCAGGAATGAAAAAAACGGTGGCCCTCCAATTCCCATCAGCCCCAGTCTCCAATTCCCATCAGTCCCAGCTAACATGGACAATGGTTAGGGATAATGGGAGAGGCAGTCCAGCAATCTATGGATAGCAACAGGGTCCCTATCCCTGCTCTAGACCCAGACAAATCCAGTTTATTCAAAAAACCTACCACAAATGTCGAAGAGATATTGGCTCCTAAGATAGCTAGATGTCTTGGAGGATTATTCTTCTCATAGGGATGGGGGAGAAATTTGATTCAGTTTGCATTTAAAGCCAAATCTATCAAATTTGCACTTTCTGAAACATTATGAGAACTTTCCTTTCCTTTGAGCCATCCTTTCACACTTAATCTGAATTTTACAATGCAGTTCTCCAAACAATGTTTACAAAAATGCATATATTGGAGAAAGTGTGTATATAAATAAATATGTTAGTGAAAATAACATACAAAAATCCACAGGAGAAGTTGCTTGCAAAAATGTGTACATTAGTCAAAACTGCATACAAAAATGTGTTTAGTAGAAGAAATTCACACTAAAATGCTGAAGAATTTTTTTTAAAAAAATACTGTGAATTACTGCAGGAAATGTGGGGAAACCCAGTTTAAGTCTGGAAAAATGAGAAACAGAGAGAACCGAAATGGACAGATCCTTCCATCCCTGCCTTTTGGTAAAACAGAACTATTTAACACAATATTTTTAAAATGTTTAATGATTCACTTATATTGCATCATGCTTTCCAAGGGTATCAGTTAAAACTTCTCTTTTCACTAACTGTGGGCACATTCTATAGAAAAGTCCAACAAGAAATAATGGAGAAAGGCACTTTGTGACAAATTAGGTACCAAGGCCATATATAAAATTAACAGAACAGTCCAGGTCATAGCAAAATGTTTGGGAATAACAGAGTTAATTTCTGTATCTAAAGTAATCTAAAATATTATAGAACAAATTGTGCAAATTTCAAAGAAACTGTGTCAGTTTTATGAAAAATGGAGCACTCCTCTTGTGCTCAAGGTTAAGATGGTATTTTGAACAGGTGCAAAAATTAATCTGTGCAGAAACTAAAGCATGTTGGAATGCCATGGCGAACATTATAATAACAACAAAAAGTCTAAACAACAGCCTTAATGAAGCAAGGGTTGATAAATGAGGATTAGGCTGTGTTAATTCTATAATGTGTGTGTATGGGTTTATACTCTCTGAGATGTTTAAGGGTTAAGCCATCCCACCATGCCTCACTCACAATTTATAAAAGAGAAAATCTTCCATAAATCAAAAGTTACAAACAGACTTTGCAATGTCATAACTCTTGTGACGGCTTTCCCTTTGATTGATTCCTATACATACATTCTGTCTGATTACCATAATGTGTTCTTGTGGGACAATCAAGCAGAGTAGGAGAGAGAAGCAAGCAGGGAAGTAAATAACAAATGGTCCTGACTCCTCCTCATCGGGAGTGATTTCAGTCCAATGTTCCATCATATCAAGTAGGAAAGAGAGTCTTAGGGTTTAGGCAATCAATTACAGGTATGTGTAGAGGCAGACACAATCATTTCACTGATTGTCACCAGTCTAGAGCACTGACACAGGGAAGTGATCCATCAGTCTATTTTCACTGACAACTGCGGAGAAAGATGGCAGACACTTGTAAACTAACAGGCGCTTGGATTGGCTCCCTTTGAAGACTGACAAATAGCTGTGTTCCAAACATATCTAAACCGCTTTAAGTGCCTCTGCACTGAGATTTCATACATTTCTAGAAAGTATTTGCCACTATTATGAGAAGTCTCCAATATTACTGGGGATGGGTGAGAAAAGAAGCTGGCTTCTGAGTATGTTAGAATAGAGATGGTAAAGCAAAAATATTTGGGTTTGTATCTCTTAAAGCTTTTCTGTAAAGGAAGCCTCTTTCCCCGTGCCTTAATGATTACCTTTTAATTAACCAGCTGTGTATTTTTCTGATGAGAAACACACTGAAGAGAAAATGATCTCATTAATGATAGATAAGCTGGATTTACACATAGTTGCATTTTAATAGTCTTATTTTTATTTTACTCAGGCTTTCCCTGCTCTGCTCTCCCAGGCAGGAAAATGGTGACTGGCATATTGCTACTACTACTGCTACTTTAATGATGATGATGAAGAATAGCATTTACAGACCGCCTTTCCAGCAAAAATTGCTCAAGGTGGAGTACAGAATATGAAAATAAAATATTACAACACAAAAATGGCAATACTCTTGGTGTCTTCAGAAAGCTAGCATACAAGAATGCACGCTGATGCTGTAATGCAAAACCAGGCATGCCGTGGCCCTCCAGATGTTCTTAGACTCCAACTCTGATAATCCTTGACCATTGGACATGCTGGCTGGGGCTGATGAGAACTGGAGTCCAAGAACATCTTGGACAAGTTCCAGGTAAAGGAAATCTAGAAAAAGGATGTTCCTCTTGAGTTTAAAGTAGGTATTGCTGGTTAATCAGTAGGGACAGCTGTAGATGAAGTAACTGGGAATAGCACTCCAGAAGAATATTGTGATCTACCATATCCTGATTATTTGTGAACATAGGGCCCATGCTTGGAATATAAGCAAAAATGTCCTACCACATGTTCAGGACAATGGGATGAAAATGTAAAGGCACCATGATTAGAGAAATCCTCCATGTAGCCCCAAAATGCCCCAGCTGGTCTGACCTCAGATTCATGCTGGTGTTCAGCTTGCTTGGCTGACAGTTGGTTCACAAAGAATGACATTTCTTACACGCAAATCATTGCCTGTTTTTTTCCAAATTGCAGTGCAGAAGGTGTGGGCGTGTGTGGGAAGGGTCAATCCTTTACTCCCTGTGTTCTGTGACACTGCCCTCCTGCATGAAAGCAACCTTGTTTGGGTAGAAGTCTGGTTTGAAGCTTAATTGCTGAGGAGGGGTGTTATGACCCATGATCCACGGACCTTGAAGTGTGCAGCAGAAGACTCTGATGAGGATAAAATTCAGGCTACTTCCACAGGGGAAGAGCCACCAGTACCTTATTCAGGGCTCTCCTGCGCAGAGAACAGAGCCCTGTCACCATCCTGACTCAGAGTGTCTTGTGGTACACACTTGTTTTGGCCCTGTTCACCACTGGATGGGCAACTCTTAAGAGGAATACAGTTCAAATCTGAATTCCAGATAACACACATTTTAAACTATCACTGATGTCTTTTGGATGGCAGCCTGAGATGGCACCAAAGCCAGTTTGTAGCCATTCAAGAATAATTCACAAAGACATTGACTTTCCTGTTTCAATGAAGCTATTCTTCCCTTTTTTATCCAGTTCCAAGGCTGCATTGCTTCACCCTACAAGGATGATTAAAAACCACACATTTGCATACAGTTATAATAAACTATAGTATAGTTGCATTAGTGATTGTCTGGAATGAGGAATCTCTTCATATCCAGGATCAATCAGAATAGGTTAGGAAAGAGTTTCCCTACCGGTATGGAGAGAAAGAAGGCTATAGGATGGGAAGGAACCCAAGAGTGGTAGAATGCTCAAAAATTTCCTTCATATTGATGGAATATCAGTTACATAAGGTGATACTAAAGCAAATTAAACAACCCAGACGTGGACAGCTTATTACATAATATTAGCAAGAAGTCCCGAAGTTTAATTAATTTCCCATTCATAAAGATGTTTGCTGGCTTATTCATCCATTTCTACCTCTGCTTAGTCTCAATTTCATAAATTTTAAATTTTGCATGAATTCTAGAATATCTGCTCCATTTACACTGTGAATATTTTCCAAGCCTTGTTGTTACAATAAAAAATGCAAATATTAATCAGAATGTGCTTCTAACACAGCCTAGTGTTAAATCCAATTATTACTATTAAAGTTAAATGGAAATGTAACTGAAAAGTGTGTGTGAGAGAGTGTATATGTGTGTAGGGGAATGGTGTAACCAAAGATATTGCATAAACCTTAACATGGATTTTCTGTACTATATATTACAAACCCATATGTGCCATAATTCCATTTAGATAATAATAATCAAATTATCCAAACCAGGGAGAGCATGTTTTATAGATTTCTGTCTAAATGTAATACAAAAATGCGGCAGTCCTTGTTTAGAAGAGTTTATTAAGGGTTAGCAAAGAAAAAGCTTTTTCAAATAGTCTATAACTCTCTAATGGCCTTTTTCAAATAAAATGGGAAAGAATTTGAAAAGAAACCTATATCAGTGAGCTGCAATTGTAACATTACAGTACAGGTCTATAAATCTTGACATGTTCACAAGATTGCCTAAACCAGCAATACAATCTGTCCAAACCTCATTGTCTCCATGACCAGCCAGTCTCATTTTAAGAAATGTATGTGGTCTTCAACCTAATTTTATCACCTTCATTTGTAAACTAGTCAATCAATCAAAGCATCCAGTGAGTCTAAGCAGAAAAAAGGAGTGCATTTTCATGCATTTCCAGACAGCACAGTCAAAAATTAATCTCCACTTGATCAGACATTCCTTGCCCTCATCTCAATAGACTATCATTAGGGTCAGCCATGTATATTAAAAATAGAGTAGCAGCAAAGTGCTTGCAAACCATGTGTTTTGCAAGCTACCTGCGGCTGAGCTGCAGAGCTCCCACCTCCCTCCGTATACACCTGCTGGAAAAGAGCAAATGGCTAAATAAATAAAAATAAAGTGAAGAATTAAAGGCAGTTTAGAGAAAATACAGTGGCCGCCTTCTGCCCCCAAGTACACCACCACATGTTGTTATTTTCATAACCATCTATAGGTCACAGGGGTTGAAATACTGTGTCTGATATTTTAAAAATTGACAGGCTTTTTTGACATCAAAACAGAAAAGTACAATTACTATTTCCTCTTTGGAACAGATCAGATGACATGTTACCTAATTTTTCCCATATGTGTGGAAGATTGCAAAAGCAATTCCTCTCCCCAACCTCTTGACTTGCTGGCTCTGCCTCTGACATCCTAGGACATATATGGGGGGAACCATAATATTCAAATACAGCCAGAATCATATGGTTGATTTCTTCAAAAAAATCTGATAACTGACTACACAATTTTGGCCCGTGCATGCTGGATTTCATGAAGGTAGGCCGTAAACTGTACAGACTCACATTGATAACTGGAGATATCAGATGCAGCACTCATGCCAGATGGGTGGAGAGGGCAGCTGCACTATTGCGGTCTTCCATGTGTAGGTGCCAGATTGGGTGTGGTTGGGCGGGTGAAGTATCATCAGATCCTATCCTTTTATTTTAGTAAATATTCCAAGAATCAATAAGTAGGGGCAGAATTTCAATTCCAAAGGCTATATTTCATACTCTTTCAACTTGATGTTTGGCAACCTTCTGTCTATCATGAATTCATTTGTTCATGGAATAATAAGTGAGGGAGGGCCTGGCACACACACACACACACCCCTACTTAGTGCTGACTGTAAAAAAATGTTTGCGGTTAATGTGTTGGAGCAAATATTCAAGGGCATTTCCATTTTTACATTACGATAACTCCAGTTAGCACCAAGGTAATGGAATCTTTGGGTTGTAAAAGAGCACATAGATAAGTGCAATCTGGCTGTCTAATGAGGCCTTAGAGATGTGTGGGCAAGATTACACATGTGTAAGTTAGGATGTGGAGTGATAAGGTTACACTGCTGAGAGTTTTTCCTAACTCACGTATTGCTGTGCCAAAATCTGCCCTTCAATTTCTCAAAAGAGGCTTCCATTTTTTTGTGCCTCAGGACATTTGAGAATATCTGTATAATTTTGATGAGTACAGGGGGTAGTATTCAATGTAGTGCTAAGCTGAACATTTTTTCCTTGTGCATTGTAACATTCTCCCCCTTTCCTCATGAACATCTTTTGGCCCCCTAAAAAGTATGATAAGCATGACAAAAAAAACTGCACTCCACCCATGAGAAACTTATTGAAATTTTCTCTTCCTTTTGATAATTTTTGAAAGCAATGTCTTTTCACATTAACTGACAAGGAAGGGTTGAAACAAATGCATGAGAAATTTTCAGCATAGTACTATTCTCATATGTCTTCAAATGGGAAAAAGGTATCTTCCAGCTTCCAATTCATTTATTTAAAAGGTTAACACTAAGGGCGCAATCCAACTTGTATTTGAGCCAGGCTGGGGGGAGTTGGATGTGGTGGACCCCCGGCTGAACCGGCAGGGCCCTCAGCACTGCCAGGCTCTGCTGGCAGAAGCCCCTTGGCCCAGCTGAACCACGGTGCCACCAGGACCCTGCCAGCTCAGCTGGGGGTCTGCCAGGGAAACCCAGCCCTGTGAATAGAGAGCCGGCAGAAGCCGTGGAAGGTCCCAAAATGGGGCATTCCAGGCACGTGGCAGAGGTGGATCTGAGGGGAGAGGGCTTCCACTTTATCCAATTCCCCTTTGGAGCACTCTCATGGGTTCTGATCCAGCCAAAATATCTGCCGGCAAAAAGGTTAGTATGGGTAAACAATTACAATGGTGGTCAATGGGGAGCAATTACTTCCTGATAGGAGTATTCATCGGAACCAGCTTTTATCTCCAGCACAGCTCCCGACTGAGCCAGCGTTCAGCTGGCTTGGCGGCCCGCAAAAGACAAGTGGATGCTCTGAGCTTCCTGTTGGTTCTTCTACTGCCCTCCTGCTGTCTTCCCATGACTTAGATTTCTCTGTAATTCCAGTAGGAGTTACTATGTATTAGCCTGGATGGATTCTGTCCCTGTTCTTCTCTTTCTGCAACTCATATCATTCTCTCTCTCTCTCTCTCTCTCTCACTCACTCACACTTCTCTCATCTTCTTTCTACAGTGCTCTCTCAGTCCATTATAGAATTAGAACATGACATTTCTTCCCCTCTTTTCCCTGCTGCAGTGTACCTCTTTCCCCAGGACTTGGGCCTGGTAGTTAGTCTTATCAGAGTTCAGTCATTGCTAAGCAAGCAACAACAACTGGGTGGCTTCAGTACATGGACAATGACTTCAGGACAGAGCAGGAGCAGAAAAAATGAATATGGAGAAAACAACAAAATGAAGATGGAAGCTCTGAACAAGCACATTTCAAGCAGGAAATGGGGGGGGGTCAACAGGAAGTGTTTCTGGATTTTCATCATCCAATGACCAAAGGCCAGTTCTGTGGTATATAACTATATATATGGCTTGGCCAATGCAGAGGCATCTTGCTTCCTGAATGATATCAGGTGTGCCCTGATGAGCTTGATGGAAGTTCTGAGTCCTACCATGTTGCAAGCTAATCAATTATTTCCTGCACCAGCAGAATACTGGACTAGATCACCTCTGAAGTCCCTTCCAACCCTATAGTTCTACACTCAGTCCCTGAGGTTCCCAGTTCCTCTGCCTTCCATTCTGTACCAGCACCCCATATTTCCATGCTACAGCCTACTAATGAAGGCATCTAGGCTCTGCCTAAAGGGTTATAGGAGTTAGGTTTTATTATTATTGTTTGAGATTTTTAATGCTCAATTGTAATTTGTATGTTTTTATGTTGTACATCGCCCAGAGTGGCTGGATAACCAGCCAGATGGGCGACTAATAAATTTAATAAACAAATAAATAAATAATACTCAGAACGAGTGTAATATACTATCTAATAGACAAGCTAGTCATAAACACATCCCATTTCAGAGATGATTTGGGTTCTTACAAGATCAGGGCCTCTGTTTACTTGCTGCACTCTGTTAATTCTATGTGTTGTGTCACATTACTCTATGTATGCTCAGGTCACATGTAAATGCAGGGAAATATATTGCATTGCATAAGATTCATTTGCATTATATTTTGCCAAATACATCAACCTACCATATTACCACTGAGTTTTCTTGTCAAATAACAAATAGCATGGATCAACACTGCATATATACTATGAATCTCCCATTGGATGCCATTTCCCACAGCATTTTCTGGTTTGATTGTTTGGATGAAAAATGGTATACAAAGGATGTACGTTAGTAATACTGAAGCAAGGTTTTAAGATTTTTTGGGTTGCTTCTAAACCTAGTAATGAATAACTAACTGAGAAAAACTGGATTTGGGGTTGTTGTAGATCATGGGTGGGAACCTATTTCAGCCGAAGGGCCACACTCCCTTGTGGGTGTCCTTCAGGTGGGTGCACACCAGTGGTGGGTGGGGCCAAAGGTAAACATGGGCAAAGCCAAAGCCACATTCACACATATGCCATTCACACATCCACACCACATTCACGCAAATCAATCCATCTACACAAGCACAAATCCACACACTCCATTCACATCAGGTTGCTCTCTTCCTCCATGGGGATATAATAAATGTGTACTGGATTCCATGCTGCATGCTGAGAAAGATGCTCAGGGAGAGATGTACACATTTTCCCCTTACAGGCTTTTTAAAAAACTGCATTGATGCCAAATTTTCATTTACTAGCTACTATGCAACTTGCTTAACCTTTAGGAAGTACAATTTGAGTCATCCATTTTGACTACAAATTTCTAATTTGCAGGTATAGTAATTTAGGGTCTTTGAGCAGGCATGAACTTCAGGGTCATGTGCTCTTTCCACTCCTTGGCACACGATGGAAGGAGATAAGAAGCTGTTGATTGCCATTTGCAACTGACTACAGTTTCCCATTTTGTCTGCATCCAGGAAACTAGTTTGTGCAAACTGTTGTTCATTCGAAAAACAGGATCATTTCAATATGAACCCTCAAGGTTTTATTTCTGGTGGAAAAAACTCATTTTGTCCTTGCTTATTTTTGCAAGGAAGATGCTCTCAATCTCATAGTGACTCCCTGAAATTACTGTAAATGTTGGCCAGTCCATGGCCAGGAGTTTGTACCCAGGCTTGATCAAGTACAGATGGTAACTGTTTGAGCAACACTGGTAAGCTACATTGGGAAACATAATTCTGCAGGTGGTACTGTCTGAACCGGACTTGCACATCACATAGAGAGAGCCAGCAAGTACCACAAGCCCAGTGAAAATGGAAATGGTCTGCCTTCAAGTCGATCCTGACTTATGGCGACCCTATGAATAGGGATTTCATGGTACACAGTATTCAGAGGGGGTTTACCATTGCCTCCCTCTGAGGCTGGTCCTCCGCAACTGGCTAGGGCCTCCTCAACTTGCCACAGCTGCACAAGCCAGCCCCTTCCTTGTCCGCAACTGCCAGCTGGGGGGCAACTGGGCTCCTTGGGACTATGCAGCTTGCCCATGGCTGCACAGGTGGCACGGCACATAACCCCTGAGCCACTCACTGTGGGGTGATCTTTAGCTGGCCCTTGACACCCAGGAGACATGAGCAGGGATTTGAACTCACAGACTCTGGACTCCCAGCCAGGCTCTCCTCCCCACTGTGCTATATCTATCCAATTTCTCATGAAATTTGCATAGGTTTGCATGTTGCTTTCCCACTCAACATGTCTTGCCAGAAAGGGTCACTGTAGAGTAGAGTTTGGGATGCCCAACCCAATATCGAGTCCTAAGTAGGGCTGGGTGAATGGGTCAATTTTGGCTTCTTTCAGTTTCTCAGTTTCTCAATCTTAAATTCAGTTTCTTCACATTTGAACACCAGTTTGCAATAAAAAAAAGTTCTCATGAAAATTCATTAGCAATTGCACTCATTACTGTGTGCAATTTTGCCACATATACACATTTTTGCAATGTCCCCTAATACAATGCATTTTGTATGTTATTTTCATGAACATGTGCATTTTATGCATACTTTCCCCTAGTTTTACACATTTGTTGTTCAGAGAACTACATTGCAAAATTCAGAGATGTGTAAATCGCAAAGGATGGCTGGGTTTCATCTTGCACATTGTTTTGGAAAGTGAAGATTATGTGTGTTCACCTTTAAATGCAAATTGAATCAATTCCCCCCCCCTAGTCTTAGGACATAAAAACTATGTGCAAAAATAAAGTGAATTGAAAAAGTCAGAGAAGCACGACTTTCAAAGGATGGCTGTGCTTTGGTTTGCATATTGTTTTGGAAAGTGCTAGTCATGCAGATTCAAATGTGAACAAATTTATGCCCCTTTCCTAGATTATACAAACCTAGTAATGGGACCAAAGGAAGCTTCCCTCCAACTACTAGGTAAAGCTACCCAATTTGCCTTCTATTGATTTTTCCCCTTGCACATAATCTAACATTAATTTCCAGCTTTGCTACCATAAAGCCTACCTAGATTCTCTTAATTCCTGTTTTCTGCCTACCAAGGAACTGTCTAAGGATAAAAGTAGACATGAGTAACAGCCAGTTCTTGCCTTTCCAGAGCCAGGGATTCAGACATTGTTTTATTACTTGTTCCCAGCAGGCCTTGGTGTAACCTGATACCTTCATTGCACCAAGGACTTCTTTTGAATATCTCCTACTCCTACCTTAAACATCAGCTTCAACATCGGCCAACCATATTTCTGCCTGCCCCGTCCCCTCACTCAGCACCTAGCTTGATGAATAAAGGGATTGACCTAATTAGGATTTTGGAATGTTGCTTAGGTGCCAGCACAGCTATGTTGTTTTTTTTGTGAGACTTGGAAAATACCAAATTCAGCCATTCTACAACTATCAAACCCCCTTTAGGATGCACACCTTAATGTGGTGAGGGGGTTTGAGAGTGTTGAAGAAGCTGAGAGCAATGCCATCAGGAGTCTAGACCAACAGGCTAGACTCCTAGCAGGGGCACCCAAGGCAAAATGGTCAAAGCTGAGACATCAGACTAAGATGCATCCAAACTCAGAGGAAGGCAATGGTAAACCACCTCTGAATACCTCTTACCACGAAAACCCTATGAACAAAGTATCAAAAATGCAACACGAGATAGTGCTGGAAGATGAGAACCCCAGGTCAGAAGGCACTCACCGAGCTACTGGGGAAGAACACAGGACAAGTACGAGTAGTGCTATGACTAATGACGCATCTGGGTCAAAGCCGAAAGGAAGCCCAGTAAGACGCTGATGCATACAGATGCGAAAGGAGAGTCTGGAGTTGTATGACGCATACAATAGGAACATGGAATGTGAGAAGCATGAACCATGGAAAGTTAGAAATTGTCAAGCAAGAAATGGAATGTATCAACATTACAATATTTGGTGTGAGTGAATTAAAATGGATGGGCACGGGACATTTTCAGTCAGGCAACTACAAAATATTTTATGCAGGAAATGAGAAATCAAGAAGAAATGGGGTTGCTTTAATAGTGAGGAGTGATGTGGCAATAGCAATTAAGAAGTACAACACAAGTTCTGAGCAAGTGATATCAATGAGATTAAATGGGAAACCTATTAACATAACCATCATCCAAGTCTACAGTCCAATGTCAAACGCAGAAGAAGAATTGGAAAGATTTTACGCAGAAGTACAGGAGGAAATTGATCACACACACAAACAAAATGTGATGATAATCATGGGGGACTGGAATGCAAAAGTAGGGAACAGAGAAGAAGTAGAAATTGTGGGGAAATGGGGCTTAGGAGACAGAAATGAAGCAAGAGACTTATTGAATTCTGTGAAGCCAATAATTTGTTTCTTGTGAACACATTTTCTAAGCAACCGAAAAGATGACAGTACACATGGACATCACCTGTTGAGTCTCCGCTCCCCCACGAGGGCCAGGGAGGGGGAAGACATGAGTTTCAGGTTTCCCAGCTGTCAGAAGGCGCAGAAGACCCAGGAGTTGTTGAGTCTCAGGAATACCTTAGGAGGGGGAGTGAGGTTGAGTCCGGGCCAGTTCCCACGGATGGTGCAGTCTCCGAAGAGGAGAGCGCGCCACCCCCAGACAGGTTGGATGAGCCGCTGGAAGATGTTGCGGAGGGCGCATTGACTCCCCCTTTACCAAGCGGCTCTTGGGATGCTTCAAGCGCGTCACCGTCCCATGACCTCGAGATAGTCACTAAGGAGATGGTTCTTTCAGACAAGCCATTGGAAGCACGCCCCCCATCACCCCGCTCTCGACGCCACGAGAAGCGGACAGGACAGAGGCAGGATTTGCGAAGGAGTCAGAGATTACGATCTAAAACAGTGGTTCCCAACCTTTATGAGCACAGGACCCCCTTTATGAGCTGAAAAAAAATTGTGATCCCCTCCCCCCAGGGAGGCAGGCTGGCTGCCAAGAAGGAAGGGGGAAAGCAGCCTTTCTTTGCAGGCTTGCTTCTTTTTGCTTCACAAAAAGCCCTCTCCTCTCATTCTAAGTAAGGGCGTTGCCAGTAGCAGCAGTGCAAGGAGATGGGAATCAGTGATAGTAATCCCCTCTTCTTCCTGGTAGCTCCTCCCTCAGCCTCCTTTGGCATCTGCCATGTATTTTATAGGCAGATGCCTGCCCTTAGTGCGCCTGAAAGACGCTCTGGCACTTCAGGAAAGAGCCTCCCCTCTCGCTTGGAGCAAGGGGAAGGTGTCATCTGCAGCGGCAGAGGAAAGCAGACAGTGTAGAGGGAGTGAAGACTTTTTTTAAAAAAATAATAAATAATTCATTTCTTTACTGTTCACGGTCCCCTCTGGATTACTTCGCAGGCCCCCTCAGGGTCCCGGCCCCCAGGTTGGGAACCACTGATCTAAAACTTTCCCTACTTAAGACTGCAGCTCTCTGGGTTGAGCTGCTGAGTCAACTTTCTTCACACATTGCAGAGCATGTCTAGAGTGCAGTTAGGGAATTCTAGTGAGCTAGCTTAGAGGTTTCTATGAAGCGCACTGCTTTTGATGTATCCATTACTTTAATAAAACAAGATTTAATTGCACCTGCGTCTCAGCCTCGTGAATCCCGCTCTGAACAGGACATCACCAGATGGTCAATATAGGAATCAAATTGGCAACAGAAGATGGAGAAGTTCCATACTTTCTGCAAAAACAAGACCAGGAGCAGACTGCAGTACAGATCATGAACTAGTCGTATCAGAAATCAGAGTAAAGCTAAAGAAGAAGAACAAAGCACTCATAATGCCAAAATACAATTTAAATAACATCCTAGAAGAATATAAAGATCAAATAAGGAACACATTTGAGACTTTAAACTTAGTTGACAGAGAACCAGAAGAACTATCGACTGAAGTCAGAGACATGATCAGGGAAGAATCCAAAAAGACAATACCTCTAGTTATAAAGAGAGAAAGACCTCAATGGATGACTGAAGCAAGTCTTAAAATGGTTAAAGAGAGAAGGAAGCAAAAGCAAAAGGAGATAGAAACACGGTCAGAACCCTAAATGCAACAATACAGCGACTAGTATATAGGGACAAAGAAAACTATTACAATAGTTATTGTATAGAAGTAGGACAACAAAACAAGAAGAACAAGAGCCCTGTTCCAAAAGATTACAGAAATCAACAGGGGAACGCACTGACTGACTGACCGAGATGAAATAAAAGGAAGATGGAAGCAATACACTGAAGAACTCTATAAAAGAGATGCAAGGATGACAGATTCATTCATGGTGGAACCATACGATGAAGAACCAGAAATTTTAGAATGTGAGGTAAAAGCTGCTCTTACGATACTTGGAAGAAACAAATCACCAGGAATAGATGCCATACCAATAGTTGCTACAAGCTACTGAGACTGAATCTGTCCAAATTTTGACAAAAATTTGTCAAGAAATATGGAAAACTAAACAATGGCCAACAGACTGGAAGCATTCAATATATATCCCAATTCCAAAGAAAGGGGATCCCAGAGAATGCAGTAATTATCAAACTATTGCCTTAATATCCCATGCAAGTAAAGTAATGCTCACGATTCTACAACAAAGGCTCTTACCATATATGGAGCGAGAAATGCCAGGCATCCAAGCTGGATTTAGAAAGGGAAGAGGCACCAGAGATCATATCACAAACATACATTGGATAATGGAACAGACCAAGGAATTTCAGAAGGAAATCACCCTGTGCTTTGTAGATTACAGCAAAGCCTTTGACAGTGTAGATCATGAAAAACTATGGAATGCTTTAAAAGAAATCACAGCATCTGATTGTCCTGATGCACAACCTATACTCTGGACAAGAGGCTACTGTAAGGACAAAATATGGAGAAACTGATTGGTTCCCAATAGAAAAGGGTGTGAGACAGGGATGTATTTTATCACCCTGTTTGTTTAATCTGTATGCAGAACATATCATACAGAAAGCGGGAATAGACCAAGATGAAGGAGGTGTGAAAATTGGAGGGAGAAATATCAATAATTTAAGATATGCAGATAATACCATACTATTAGCAGAAACCAGTAATAATTTGAAAAGAATGCTGATGAAAGTTAAAGAGGAAAGCACAAAAGCAGGACTACAGTTCACTACAGTTCAACGTCAAAAAGACTAAAGTAATGACAACAGAAGATTTATGTAACTTTAAAGTTAACAATGAGGACATTGAACTTATAAAGGATTATCAATACCTCGGCACAGTCCTTAACCAAAATGGAGATAATAGTCAAGAAATCAGAAGAAGGCTAGGACTGGAGAGGGCAGCTATGAGAGAACTAGAAAATGTCCTCAAATGCAAAGATGTATCACTGAACGCCAAAGTCAGGATCATTCAGACCATGGTATTCCCGATTTCTATGTATGGATGTGAAAGTTGGACAGTGAAAAAAGCAGATAAAAGAAAAATCAACTCATTTGAAATATGGTGTTCGAGGAGAGCTTTGCACATACCATGGACTGCGAAAAAGATAAATAATTGGGTGTTAGAACAAATTAAACCAGAACTGTCACTAGAAGCTAAAATGATGAAACGGAGGTTATCATACTTTGGACACATAATGAGAAGACATGATTCACTAGAAAAGACAATAATGCTGGGGAAAACAGCAGGAAGTAGAAGAAGAGGAAGGCCAAACAAGAGATGGATTGATTCCATCAAGGAAGCCACAGACCTGAACTTACAAGATCTGAGCAGGGTGGTTCATGACAGATACTCTTGGAGGTCACTGATTCATAGGGTCAGCATAAGTCATAACTGACTTGAAGGCACATAACAACAACGAACAATTATCAAAATTAGAGGCATCCCTCAGCTAACATTTATTTTCCTCAGTTTGGTATATATAATCCTTACCAGCATTAAATGGTGCCTGTCTTGAAAAGGGTGAGCAGCTGGCCGTGTAAGATTGGGAAAAAAACAAAAACATATATGTAACTTTAAAAAGTGATCGTATAATTAATAGGTGAAAAACAGAGAGAAAGATTGCTGGAGATTAAGATTAAGCCCTGCAGAGGAGAATGTTCTAACTAGAAATTGGTTTAATTAATAGCACATTTTACATAATGATTACAGTGTAATTGCGCTGACTAGCAGAGTGTCATTAAATATATCCATGCTCCTTTACAACACCCTAAGGCTAAAAATAATGAGTTACATTGAAAATCACTATGCAACAGGTGCATAAATAACATTTAAGCCTATACAAGGCGAATACTTATAAATAATAAATATTTGCCTTTTGTAATTGAAGAAAAAATGACAGCCTTCTTTTTCTGCTACATTGTAGATTGTCATGTTATAATGCTGAAAAGATTTCCCCCCCTTGCGTTCTCTAGAAAGCCTTGAATAATTTATTCAAATGCTAATATTCCTCATAGGCTGACTTTGAGGAACAAATATACCCACATAAAGAATAAATGCCAACTTGCTTGTTACCAGCTTTCTTCTACTTTGCGCTGCACAGACATCGCCCTCAAAGCTACCTCAGTCTATAGGGCTGTATGTCACATACATATAGTAGCCAGAATCTCTTATGAGAGTTACGTTTTTCTTTGGTTTTAAAAAACCTAAAACCCAAACATCCTCTTTTACCAAATGCTGCCCATGTTTAAACATTTCTAAGTAGCAACAGCTGCACTGCAAGTCATTATTTCTAAATTTACACCTATGCATATAAATTAATATATATAATTGCTATGCAAACCTGTGTCCTCCAGAGGACACCAGGTGGGGAAGACTGTTTGTTCTACACTGACTGGCAGCAGTTTTCTGAGGTTTCAGGCAGGAAGGTTTCCCATCCCTACCTGGAGATGCTGATGACTGAACCTTTTGCATGCAAAGCATGTGCTCTGTTACTGTTCTACAGATTTCCTTATGGAGTGATGGAAACATTTTCTCTTGCAAGAAAATATGTGGATCCCTTGCTATAGCCAAGTTAATAACTGTAGTTCTTTGTAGAAAGATGTTAGGATTCACTACAACACCAATATTTTTATGTTCTAAAATTATTGCCAGGGAAGGTTCTTAGTCAACGCATGTAACCAAAATGATAAGGCAGACCTCAGGCACTTGCACGTGATATACACCAGCAACAAACCAGTTTCACATCTGTAGAATAAATGCATTCGGGTAAGTAGATCCCTTTAAGTAAATACAAACAAATGCAGCCACTCAGAGCACCAAGACAGCTGATACTGCTTACTCCCAAATACCTAAAAGAGAAGCAGTCCTAAGAAGGGCCAGGGAAGAGTGGAAGGATAGATCCTCTTCTATATCCAAAGCTTTGCTAGATCCTGTCAGCAGGGTGGAAGGTGAGGTTGATGCAGCAGAGGGGCCCTCACCAGAAAATGTACCCACTCTCAATCCAGTAGATCCATGGCCAACCCTGGCCTATGCCCTGCCCCATATACTGTAAGATGCTCAACCCCCATATACCCTATTTTAGGGCCCTATGTTGGCTATAACCATCAGGAATACTGGCATGGTAGACTCCCAACCAACCACACCACAGGGCATGGCAGCAAAGGACACTTCACCCTAAAGTGCTGAAGAGGGGACTAGGATTATAGCCTTTTTCTTTGAAAGCTTGCAATAAATGGGTTGTATTCAAAGGAGGGATGTGCTAGAATTCGGCCCAATTCAGATTTGGTACCCTTTATTTTATTTATTTATTACATTTATATTCTGCCCTTCCAGCAGGAGCCAAGGGTGGCAAACAAAAACGTAAAAAACACTTTAAAACATCATAAAAACAGACTTTAAAATATATTGAAACAAAACATCTTTACAAATATCTTTACAAATTTCATTTATCAATTTTTCCTTTTAAAATATTGATATTTACTTTAAACGTATCTGTATTTTCTTTCAAAATACCAATATTAATATAAGTGGTTTTTTTTGGGGGGGGGAATGGATTGGAAAAGTGGTGGCTAGTGGACAAAGAATGAACTAGAATCAATACCAGCCTGTGAGGGTGACAAAATGCATTTTGAACCAGCACTGGCCAACGGATCCCATCCCTAATTCAAAGTAGCACTAAGGTAAGAAGAATGTTGTATTGTTGTAACCTGCCCTGGAATCTCTGGGTGAAGCGCGGGTAATAAATTCTAATCATCATAATCAGTGTAGGAATTTGTCCTTGTGCAATGGAATGCCCTACCCCTCTCCTCCTCCCATGTGTCCCCCTAAATCTATTCTGGGGGTTCTCCCTCTGAAGAAGATTTGGTGACGCCACAGGATGCGTGCGGGGGAAGGGGAAGGAAGGGAGGAAAATCCCATCTTGTTAATACTAATCCTTGTTCTACTGCAACTGTTTAGTTGAATACTGCCCAATATCAATAACTTAACTCTGTTTGCATGGGATCATATCTTGAATGTAAATAAATATACATCGCTTTATATTTTGAGGGAGAAGTAACAGCAGAGCAGAAATCTTCCATGTCGCCCAGGAAAGGCGACCATATTGTATGAAGAAGTCAGTGGGGTTGACATGCTTGAGTGACACTTTAAACTGGTGGGTCATCTTCTCCACAGTTGAAATATCCCAAACGTTCTCACACCACTGTAATTTTGTAGGTGACTTTGTTTGAACCCAAGATATTTTTATGGACTAATTATAGTTGAGCATGAAAGAGGAAGCAGAACAAAAGAGCAATAAAGTTCTAAGGTCGGGCCCACGGGAGAAAATTATGTATCAGTGTGGTCACACACAAAAGTGGGAGAGACGGGAAACTTCACTAATAAAGGGAACTGTAAAACTCACTTTCCACAAGGTAGGAGGAGGGGGGAGAAGGAACTTGTCATTCTGTCGTTAGCTTGCCATTCATTCACCCTTGCCTAATATCTGCCCACAAGCCAGACCACCTCTTAGGATTCAGAAGGGGGAGAAAGTAAGGTGAGAAGTAGAAAACCTATAAGCACGAACTTCACATAACCTTGCAGTGCATTATTCACTCAGAAAAGCTGGACTCACAGTCTCAGGGTTAGAGGTATACCCTTATCACTGCAATACAGAGATGATGACACTGTAATAGGCACCAATAAGTATCACATCAGGACTCAAGAGGTGAGTGTTTCAAATATTTTTGACTTATTTAATCAAAATGGAAAATGTTTACCTGCAAAAAATGCACCTTTATTTGGATTGATTTGTTGATTTCCATTCACCTTCCTACAGTGTATGCTCCAGTGCCAGATCTCTCAACCTCAGAAAGCAAGGCTGGTATTAACTAGGAGTAGGGCTGTATGTATCTGCAGAATAAATCTATAAGCATACATATGTACTTAGCTAGCGTCAGAGAACAGGTCTACCATTTCTAGTTAGGGATGGGTGAGAAATTAGATTTAGTTTGCATTTCAAGCCAAATCTATCATATTCGCATTTTCCAAAATAATATGAGAACTGAAACACAGCTATCCTTTGAAATTTGCACTTATTTGAATTTTGCAATGCAGTTTGCTAACCAAACAAATGCATATGTTAGGGGAAAGAGTGCATAAAAATGAATATATGTGAAAATAACATACAAAAAAGCTTTGTATGATGAGAAATTGCTTGTGAAAATGTGTACATATAGTCAAAACTGCCTACAAAACTGTGTTTATTAGGAGAAATTCACACTAAAATGCTGGAGAATTTTCGTGAGGATTTTTTTTTGAAAAAAACTGCAAATTGCTGCAGAAAACTGAATTTAAGATTGGAAAAATGAGACACTGAGAAAACCAAAATTAACAGAACTTTCCATCCCTATTTCCAGTAGATCTTATCATCATCATCTGTTTATCTGTATGCAACTTCTACAAAATTGTGCTCACAACAAATCCAATAAATAACAATAATGAAGCATTGCATAAAACAATATAAATCTAATATAACAGCCTAAAACTAAACAGGATAACAAGAAAAGAAATTAAATGGTAGTATACAAAACTGAGGGGCAGGGGGTGAGTCAGCTTTCCAAAAAGGCATTCTTCAGAGGTTCATCATGGATGAGCCACCCCTCTCACTTCTGGCAGTTTTTCCTCCCAGGTCTCACCTGAGTCTCCTCTCTCAGTCACTTCCCCATTTCTCACCTGGGAAGTAAATATTGCCACCCCTCCTTCAAGCCCAATATTCACTTGCAGTTTTGATATTGCTTAATCTCTCCCCACCAAACATCCCTTCTACCACTGTTCTCAAGGCACTTAGAGACCACAAACTAAGTTGGTGACTGAACAATGGCGAGTCCTGGGTGAATCTGGCATCTGAGAAATTTCTATTCCAGATCTATCTATCCTTGTTTCTCAGTGGGTAAATCTGCTGTCTACTGGGGTCTGGGATCCTGACCACTTTTCACTCAACAGTGAAACTCTCATTTCTCTCCCTTAACTGCCTCCAGCCCTCATTATGATTCAGCTGGGAAGGGGCAACTTCCCCTTGTCCCCTCTGCAGATACCCACAGGTAGGGCCTTTTCAGTTGTAGTACCTACTCTATGCAATTCCTTATTGAGAGAGGTCTGTCAAGCCCCATCACTATACTGCTTCAGATAGTTGGTGAAAACGTGGCTTTTTAAAAAGAAAGTTTTGATAAAACGTGTATTTTTTCCTGGCTCAGTTCTATGTTACAATTTTTGTACTGATATCATTTCCACCAGGTTGCCTTATGGGAGAGATGGGAAGCAGGCAGGGCCAACGCCAGAGAGCAGCCAGGTTGGACCCTGGCCAAGGGCCCCTGAAGGGCCCCTCCTTAGGATGGGAGGGTAGCACTCCCATTACACAATCTGCGGCAGTGTCAGATCGTGGAGAAGGAGCTCCCAGGCACACACCCCAATACAGTCCGTGTGGGCTTCAATAAGCCTGCACGCACACCCGACCTACCTTTCCCATCCCTGTGAATGACGTCTGCAATGAGCATGCATGTGGTGGTTTCCCTAAGGAGCTAATGCCCCCGCCTCCATCTTAGTTGATGGCAGGCATGTACTCACAGTGCATACCTCATTCACAGGGACGGGAGAGGTAGGAGGAATGTGTGGGCAGGCTTATTAGCCCCGTGCCACCTGTATGGGGGGATGGGCTACAGCGCTGCGGGCCTGGGACAGGCTGGTGCCCAAGGGCCCAGTCATGCCTGGTGTCGGTCCTAGAAGCAGGACTCATTCGCTCAGCTCTACTGAAGACCAGCTCTGTCAGGCACCTCCTACCCCTGAACTGTTTTTATGATGGCTAGTCATTATAAGAACTACTGCTTAAGAACTAGTGCCTTAGTTTGCTTTTTTCCTTTTCCCTCCCTGCCCCCTTTCCCTTGTGTATTGTGTTTTTCAGATTGTAAGCCTGCAGGCAGGGACAGTCTTGTATTAACTGAGTGAATGTGAGCCACTCCAGCAGCCTTTTTGGCTGAAGAGTGGGGTACAAATACAATCAATAAATCAATGTGTTAAATAGGTTGGCTATTGTTAATATATTGATTTGACTATATATTGGGAGGGAATGTTAGAGACTGTGTTTATTTTTTTCTGTTTTTATTACTGGCAGCCTTGAATTAGGTTGAAGAGACAGGGATGATGGAAATGTTTAAACTAATAATAAATAATAAACATACTGCTCCTAGTCATCCACAAATGTGGAACTCTAGCTGCACTCAGTGTGTTCATGATGAACATTACAAAACTGTTAAGATCATATTGGTCATATTGCCTGTAGCATACAGGAATCGGAAAGCGATTGCCACTCAGAGCTCCTCTTTGCTTGGGTAAAGGCCTTATCAAATGTGTTGCTTCACTGAAAAGTAAATAGATGGCATGCAGTACAAAAACCCCTAGTGCAACACCACAGTCTAGCATGTCATGCCCAAGTAGGACTTAGCGCCAGCAGATTAGTATGAATAAGTGTTAATACAGCAAAAATGAAGGCATGCCATTGTGGCATTGAATGGGGGAGGTTCATACAGGCTTGCCCATTTATTCTTTTATTTATTTATTACATTTATATTCCACCTTTCCTCCAAGGAGCTCAAGGTGGTGTACATGGTTCTCCCTATCGCCACTTTATTCTCAGAACTACCCTATGAGGTAGATTAGGCTGAGAGACAATTAAATTAGATTTGCAATGCAAACAAGACATGCAGCTTAATACATAAACAAACAAGAAGAAAGCACAAGAAAACAGTGTAGAGTGTTACTACAGAATCTGATACAAGTAACCTAGTCCCCAATAGGCAATACAGAAAAAGAAGTGCAGAGTATACCAGACCAAGGGGAAACTATTCTTTAGTTCAAAAAGAAATATTCCTGCCATAAAGAACCATGGGAGGGTGGGGGTTGGAGCTCTCCATCTCTTTGATTTACATAGCTACTGAAAGGATACCATGTTGTGTCAAAACAGTCCTGTTTTATGAGACCCCTCACAACTCTTCTATACTGAGTCAAATGTTCAGACAGAGCAATATCCCACACCAATGCTGTCTTTCCGGTGCCTGGCGACCTTTGTACGGGCTGCAGCCATCAGCATTCTAGCCAGTTCTCTGTGAACTACTTTAGGGTTTATGTCACTTTCTAACAACAGAGCCAGAACTGGGTCTGACATCAATTATTGCACTGTCATCAGGGAAATTATATGTAAAATTTGTGCCCAAAATTCCTGAATTCACACTTCCACCACATATGCAACAGAGTTCCTTGGCTGTCACACCCCCTCTAGCACATCAGCAACACTGTACCCATTACTTGCATACCGGGGCCCAGTGCCAGCGCAATGAGATTTTGTTGCCTCCTGAATATGAGCTGAGGTGGTTTTCACTGGGAAGGATCTGAATCCTGGTCTCCTAGGTCTTAGGGCTTATCCACAGGGTGATTTGCTGTATGCCTGGTGCTACTTGCATCCCCTTTTAATTCGCGTGGTTCACATGATGTTACTGGCAAACAGAAGCTATCACAGTTTCCCCTCTGTAAATCCGTACTAACCCATCCTCTGATAATCCGAAAAGGGAAGGAAAAAATGTCTCCACTTCGTATCTCTAGGGCTTGCAGATGCTGTGCTATGATGCTTTTTGGTGGGTGTGTCAATCGTTCCCCTCTCCATGTCCATTCCCTCCGCCTCCCTTCGTTCATTTCATTTCCTGTGGGATGAAGAGAAACTCTCCTTCTCTCTCCCATTCTGTACGCTTCTTTTATGTTGCTGCAAATGTTGCCTTTCTTTTCTTTCCCCCCCTAACTTGTGCACAAAAGCATAACACTGCTCAAACAAAGATTTGTATTTCATCTGTATTGTACCAGTGAAAATACAAATAATCACACTTCTGTTGTTGTTTTTAAATGAATCTTACTGGTAGAACAAACTGAGCATGCTCGGTTGCCAGGTAAAAAGGAGTGGAAATGTTAAATTAGAGGGCATGGTCTTTAGGAAACTGCATGATTGACGCTTCCCCTCAGGTGTGACTAGAAAACACCATGTTTGCAGCTGGCATTGATCCCTTACTGTAGACGGTACAAACAGAAAATGAAGGTAAAGACAGCATCTTTAGCACCAAGTTATGTTCCCATGTGGATAAGCCCTTAGCCCAACACTCTAACCACTCCAATTCAACTGATTCACAGCTCAGTTGGGTGCGTGTGCTTGGCCTTGCAAAGCATAGCAGGCTGCTGTAACTATGTCAGCATCATTTATTCTGTGAATTGTTGGGCTGTTTCATTTTGTTTTTGTTTATGGCGGGTGTATCCTGCAGCATGGCAGTGATGCAAATAATAGTGCATTAGTGGTCGATTTATACTGGACCAACCACATATCATTCCACTTTGTTAGTTGTTCCACGATGCTTCCCCAGTGTTATTGTATTATTGCCATCTGGAGGGGCACTCTTGCACTATAGACCAACAAAGGCAGGTAAAAAAAATAAAAATAAACCAGAACTTTTGTGGTATAAAAAGTTACAAGATTTCAGCAGGAAGTTATAGGACATGCACTGACTGGAATCGAAGCACCCAAAAACTTTTGCAGGCGCAAACAGTATTAGAAGCGGGATCACATATAACCACCCCAATACCATTATGAACACAAATGATCATGAATGCATAAAAAAAGGACATCTTAAATAGCCCCCAGATACATATATGCATAGGATGATGATGCCCAGCATGTTTTAGAGGGTATCTTGCTGCCTCAAATGCAGCAATAACCCATTGTCTCTAAAGGCAGTTACAATTCGCTCTTCTTGCTCAAAAGCTGTGTCTTCTAAGCTGCATCCCTACCCCCACCCCCAGGTTTTCCCTTCACTTTCAGGTCCTAGCAATTTGTTGGTATTCTGCCTTCTTGTTACATCTTCCCATTAAGGAGCCCTTTAGCATCTAATAACTTCTCATTATGCTACAGCACACTCTATTCATACCCAATGTTCTTCTCAACCAAATCTGCTTACACAGAATTGTGCAACCATTTCTATTCATGCAAATGGCTTGTGATACATTAAGACAATAGTTTCCTGTAATCTCAAGCGGACTAAACTACAAAATGGTCTTCATCCCTACGGTAGTACAGTAGGGCCCCGCTTTTCAGCAGCCCGCTTTTCAGCATTCCGCTAATACGGCAGCTTTCAATTAGAGTAAGGCCCCACTCATATGCCGCTTGTTCTGCTTTTACAGCATTTATTGGGTGTCGGGTGCCATTTTATTGATGGAGTTCCGCTTTTCAGAGGGGTCTGGAATGTAACCCGCCATATGAGTGGGGCCCTACTGTATAGTGGGTGTTCCTCACACAATCAAGGAGGGTTCCCAAATAGGACCAGGGGGATATTATATTGTTATGAGGTTGGGGTTGGGCTAAATTGAGTTTTGGGGGTCCCTTCCAATCCTGTGACTCTGGTTATAAATAGGGACAGCTACAGTAGGGCATGTTAAACCTGTCAGATAAGTATGCATCAAGCAACGATTATTCCATACTTTCCAGTGCATCTCCTCATTACTTTTCTTATCACAAAAAGTATGTTTTGGGGAGAAGAAGCAGGTCTGTTGGCAAGAGTGACAAATCCACTGTAATTGTGCAACCTGAATTTATCAGTATGCAATTTAATCCCAGACACAAAATAGCATAATCTGGAAGTGTCTGCTCTGAGCCTTCCACTTATGCTCACCATGTATATATGAGTAAATAAACCTGCAGTGACCTCTTTTCAGAGAAGATGGAACTCTGAGTATGTGCTGTACCTTTGGAACTTCTCACCACTTGGAAGTGGGGTGCATACACAACTTCCATGAAGAGTTGTCAAAATGGTTTACATAATAAAACCTATAATATACCATACAATACAACTGAATAAATAAAATCCAATTAATCAAACCACAAACAAAACAAAATATCACAGGATCAACATCAAGAACCAGATAAATGGTCAGGAAAGTTCCTCCCTTGATCTCAGCTTCTACCCTGATTTTACAGAGGAGGTGCCATCCTTTGAACTGCAGCCAGATATACACCTGTACATTGCAGTACAGTCAGTAGAGCCTTCCCCCACAGATTCCAGTGGCTTGGGCATTCTATATTGAGAGGAGGAGGAGGAGGAGGAGGAGAGAGAGAGAGAGAGAGAGAGAGAGAGAAGGAAAATGAGGGTATTATACAATAGTACCCATGTTTGGGAGGAAGGGTGTGTTTTATGTGCAGAGTGGCTATGGCTACAGTTGTTTGAAGTGTACTATCCTAACTTTCTTGCAGAGCTGCTGGTGATTCCAGCTTCTATTCACTTCTCTCCACAAGATGACATGAAACAGACACACAACACACAGAAATGAATCAGAAACACACATGGACAGGCAGGGGTAGTGTTTGATACCTGGTCTGAGGTTCCCAGGCTGCTTCTTTCTACCTTCCATTCCGATAAGACTTTTTTTCCCAGTCTGTGTCTATCTTGGATTTGACCTTGTTTTACATAAATTATGAAATTCATATGGGAAATTGTTGTAATTGATTTTTATTGTTAAATTGGTTTGAGATATTTTATAGGCAGCCATTCATAAATGGAATGGAATAAATAAATAAAACAGGTGAACCAACATTGCTATTGAAGTGAAAAATGAAGACTGGGTGAGAATGTGTACTGGGCGACCCAGACCTTTCTTCTTGTCCACCCCAAACCACTGTTCAGCCCTGGTAGGAGAAGCAGGCAGCTGAACCTACAAACACGCACACACACACAGATTCCAGATGATCCCTATAGGATTCCTTTTCATTCCTACATCCATAAGGAGATCCTAAATTTCATCAGTGGCCCCTAAAGAGTACATCAAGGGAGCTTATGACTAGAAGAAAGAGCTAGGCAGCAATGAGACCATTGAGAAGGTGAGTCAGAAGGAAGCACTTACCCACACAGCCAAGAGGAGAGTGGGTATAAGCACATATACGCTTACTGCTAGATATTAGATGGTAATGATGCCTGACCACTGACATCACATTGGTTTGAAGGAGGAGGCGCGCAAGCATCTTCAACAGCATTAAGAGTTCCACGTTGCAAATGGTCTAGAAACATGTGCACATGCATGCACACACATATATTAATTAGAGGTAGCTAGAGCATTGCATATCTAATGTTTCTGTGAAATAATATGCTCCTTTATCACTGCCTTAAACAATCTCAGGGGTAATGAGACCTAATTGAAACCTAGTGAATTTAACAAAACAATAACAGATTATTAATATTATTAATCACCTGGATCTGTTGCTGGATTCATAAAACAAAATCATTTGAGTTAATGGGAAAGCATCAAATAATTTCAGTAGACTTTGTAATCAGCCACAATAGGCTAGTTGAGCATAGTGATAATGATCAGTAGTAAAAAAGAATACATCTGGGACTGACCAGAAATATTATAGGGTGGAGTGCTTCTATTCAGGATGCTTTTTTTCCAGGATTCGCTAGACTGTTGGGGGGGGGTATTGTCCTTTAGGGTTTATTGTAAATATTTTTTTGGACTTTTGTAAAATGTGCAGTACCTCCAAGTCTGATGATACTTCCTAGTATATGGATGGTGCTGTTTTGACCACACTAAGGTCAAAGACAGATAGTGAGTTTTCTATTTGTATATAGCAGCAGTGGGGAACCTCTGGCCCACCAAGTCTCCCCATTTGGCCTGCAGTGTGGTTTGGTCCAAACCACACCCACATGTCCATCACCTGCTGACATGACGTCGGGCATGGGACAGGTAAATCCACAGGGTCAAATTGAAAAGTGTGCTCCCAATTCTCTTCCAGCCACTTGTGGAGTTCAGCATTTTTAAAAATTTGGCAACGTTTTCCGGTGACCGGCGGCAACAAAAGGTGCCAAATACAAGAATTGCTAAATTACAGCTGGAAAGGAAGAATCAGAAGTGCCATTTGGCCGCCTCAGATGACAGATCCTGGAGGAGAGGGGGGCACAGCAGCATCAGGGCTCCTAGCCATCCTTCCTGAGGCCCCAACCATTCCCCTGTGTTTGAAGATGGAGCTGTGTATGCTACAAGGCCTGTCCTAAGCCCACCCAAGCTAGCTTGCTGCCCCCGGATGGTGGTGGAGGAAGTTGTGGTGGGGAAGTTGCCAGTAAAGTAAAGTAAAATTCAACTACCAGTCTGGTTGGCTTCTGAATGTGGATATGGAATTCAGCCGGGAGGAGGGAGAAAAACAAATTCTCAAAACACATTTTGGAAATACAGTTTCCTTCTTCAAGAGGAATCTGAGTAAGCATGCTTCCTGCTTCTAGAATATTCTTGAATCATACTGGGGATGTCGTGCCATCTTGTCCTTTACCTCAGTCTGCAAAATCTCAGGCTGGCTCTGCAGTGACCACTTGACAATTTTAAAATAGAAAATGTTCTTGCATACATGCCTCAGAGGTGGAGCACTTGCATGTGCTGAAATAAAGACAGCTCTTCACCTTTATACATTGGGGGTGGGGGCTGTGGATAAAAAAAAGATTAAGAAAGAATGTCTTCTGTTTGTTCACTTCTACTGGGCAATAATATAATTTTCAGTCTCATGTCTCTATTTCAGACCACATATGGCAGTAATATTGGATCTTCCCCATCTCAGCTTAACCATGACTAAACAGGTTGATGAATGTCGTGCATCTTATCATCATACATGCATATTGTTAAATATAATTCACTTTTGATCTGCACCCTTGTGCAGTGGCGAATGAAAACAGTTAAGATTTCTTCCACTGTCTGCCTTTAAATGTATTAAACAGCCCAGCTGTCAATAGATTATATTCTTGTACAATGATAATAGCCCAAAAAACTAAGAGGCCTTGTCAGGAATTGCAGTTGTCACAGTTTGATGCAAATGATTTTACTTGGTGTTCATCTACTGCGCAATCATCTCATAATCTGGATATACATCACAGCATGACATGTAAATTTCTTGCTACTCTGCTTTCATTTCCAGAAGCAGCAATCAAATGAAAACCACTCAACCTCACCAAAATGTATAAATAATTTTCATTCAAACATATTAACAGTCAAAATATGAGAATTTATCACAGAATACTGCACCTTTTAAGAAGCAATAAAGACTTTACTTTTTAAGCATATTTCTACTTAGAAAAGTCATATGAACAGTAACCTGCAAAGAGAGGACTTTAAAATCCTCATATAAAGCCTATTCTTCAGGATTTAAGGGTGCAGATGATGGTTTGGTACACAGCATGAGTGTTTAAAAAGATAAAAGTGGAATGGAACAGTGGAAACAATAATTCTGCACACAATATTAAATAATTACTCATTAAGAGAACATGATGAAAAATGCACATCATTTCACAACTGACCATTTATAACAAATGCTAATTTTAAGAAGAAAGAAAAATGACACTAACAGTGCAATGCTATGTATGCCTACTCAGAAGAAAGGACCATTGTTTTCAATGGTGCTTACTCTGAGATAAGTGTATATAGGATTGCAGCCTAAAATATCATAATATAAGGCTGCAATCCTAACCCCACTTACCTGGAAGTAAACCCCATTGAGTTCAGTAGAACTTACATCTGAGTAGACATGGTTAGGATTGTGCTGTTAGTTAAGGCAATGCTAACATGCCATTACATTTAATTTGACTTTTTAAATTTTATTTTGTTTTTTACTGAAACCAAAATGCAGAGTAACACAAGGAAAATGGATAAATACTATACAAACATGTAATTGATTTCCTGGCACATTGGTGCTAGGTGGGCCAATGGTGTTTCAGATTAAAAAAATAGGTTCTTGACAACTGAAAGCCCAGAATATCTTTCATATAGCTATATGATTGCAAGTGAAGCAGTGTTTTGCTTGTCACTCTACGCAAGCTCCACACCTGTTTAAAGGAAAGTTTGTTTTTAAACATAAAGATATAAAGATTCGGATTTGTGAAAACAGGAAATAGACATCCTGATTCTATGCATGACTTACGCAGAGTAAGTAGCTATGCAGTATGATAATGTTGTCTTTCCTTGTGATTTTAAACAAATATTTCTGGAAATCAAAAGTTTCTGCAGAAAAATCAACATCTGTCAGTAATCTAATGACTGGACTGGCTAGACTAATTAACGTTGACTTCTAATATATACTGTTGGAAACACCATCTATAATATTCAATAGGAGAAAACACAGTATTCTGTCTCCCTCCCCCCCCCCATAATTTAGCCAGGTTCACTTCCTAATGTCTAAGAGGCAAGCTTCCTCTAAAGCAACACAACTATTAAGGATTCAGGACTTTACAGCTTCATACTGAAGACTTTCTTGCTAATGATTTAAAGGAGTCATAACAAAGACATCTTTCAAATACAACTATGTCTACCAATTGCAGAGCTCAATAGCATTGAGCTTTTACATTTAAATGGTCTAACAATATAAAATAAGAGATTCTGCTTTATAGCAAAAGTCCCATTAAACTCTGTGGTGCAGGATTAAGCCTGTATGGTTTACTCTCAAATTAGCATGCCAACAGTAAGAGTCATAAACACTAAGCAAGAAAAGTAAAAGTTATATCTATTAGATATAAAGTTTTATTTTAAGACATGGTTGGTTGAAAGCATTTGGGAAAAATAGCCCGAAATAAGGGAAATGTTTACACATGTGGAAAGTCTAGCCTTAACAGTAGCTATAACAAATAGCTGTCTGCTAGGCCTAGAACCTAAAATTAGAGGCAACCTTATTGTTCATACAATAAGATTAAAATTCTCTACCTTTTTAAGCACTGAGCAGAATATTGGACTATATGGCTACCAAGGCCCCTTTTGAACTTGTTGATTCTATAAAGTTTTTGATTCTGTAAAGTTGGGAGGGATCCAACAGTCAGTGAGTCAACTTCCTACTAAAAACCAGGGATTTCTATCTACCCGCTTCCAGAAGTAGTCCAGACCAGAGTCTGGTACAAATGGAGAGCAGAGGCAAATGTGAAAGGAAGAAATCGTTTCAGAGGACTTGGGCTAGAAAGTTTAGCTACACATTATCACAACACTAACTAATCTGACCTAAGGGAAAATTCCTTCCTGACCCCAGATATGGCAATCAATAAAATCCTAAATGTGGGTGGGTGCGTGGGTCGGTGGGACGGGACATCCATAATGTCACACCAAGACACGTTTTACTGGACCTTACAAGATGACTTCCTGTCTCTAGTTGTAGCCCTGTGCACAAAGGAACAGGAGGGGAACCCAAGACCAAAAGTGGACTTAAAAGGTTACTCATGTGAGCAGACATAGATGATGAATGAGACCTCAGTTTATTCTAAACTGAGCTTCTGGGATAAAAGACTTAAGAATTCCCCCCCCCCCAAAAAAAATTTTTCTTCAATTCTTGAAGAGAATGATGGTCTTTGTTCCTGCAACCATTCTCCTGTAATATATAGCAGATATGTTAGCATGTGTATGTTAGTACACAAGTTACGGAAGGAAATATGGTTTGTTTCTGATAAGTAAATGATGAACTATAAAGCTCTAAATGGGTTGGGGCCAGATTCTCCCATATGAGCATGTCTGTTCGCTAAGGTCCTCTGGGGAGGCTTTTCTTTGAATCCCTCCAATATCTGAATTGTGCTTGGCTGGGATCTTTTCACACCTACACTTTGGAACTGACTCCTTCAGGGGTCCATCTCACTTCCTTACTGTTAGCCTTCTGACACAATATAGTTAACATTTGATCTGTCAACTTGTTAAAATTTCAGTCTGCTGAGTTTTTAATATCTTGATTTTTACTTGATTTTTTATCAACTTGACTTTTGTTGCCTGCCATTTTATTCTTTTATTGTGATTGTAATTCGTATTGTATTGTATTATATCTAAATGTGTGAGCTTCCTTGAGCATTTTTATGGAAAGGCAGAATAGCAATATGTTAAATGAATACAAAAACTATGAGGAGGGTGGCTGCTTCAAGATGGTCCCACCATTCGAGTCTCTTGTCCTGTCTTATTGGCTACAATGTAAGCTGAGGAGAAATATCAATTTTCAGCTTATATTCACTCAAGGGGAATCATTCAAAACAAGGGCAATTCATTTGTAATTGACAAAGTAAGTAAGAATAAAATTGCTCATTTGCTTAGCAAAGAATCTGTGAATGAGAAGAATGCGTTTACAGCTCTCCTCATGGATAGCACATGGGGAAAAATCCATCTCCCTTGAAATTGGATATTTGTTCTGAGAAAAAGGCAAAAAGTGCAAAGATGACAGTTTTCCTCATTTTTCCAGTGAGTGTGTCTGAGGAACTAGAACTGCAATAACCTGGAGTACAGCAGGCTCAGCCATTTGAAATAAAACTTTGCAGTACTAATGTTTTTGTAACTGCTTTCATATTGTAATGATATTTTTCCAAGCACTGGTTTTATTTGATCTTAAATACCTTTTTGGGAAAGTCCAGTGAGCTGACTCTAATAAAATCATGCTATTGAAAAAAGGTTTAAGTGGAATGTTCAGAATAAATTACAAAACTGCATGCAAGAACATCAGCTAGTACAGCAATAAAAATCTGGAAATGAGGATTCTTGCAATATATTTTAAAGAAGTAGTATACTTTTTTGCCTTCATTTTTTTCATGAAATGTTTCATAATAGAAGCCTTCACAATGTGAAAATGGATGGATGAATAATGAATGAGCAAATGGCCGACAAAAATGCATTTCTTTTTTAAAAAACTTGGATTTTTTTGCATGTGCTACAGAATATATTTCATATCATTTTCAATAACTTTTAGAAGATAATAGGCAAAATGATTCAGTTCTATTTTGCTATGCCAGAATATTTAAATTATATCATTCTTACACTGTCACATTACCCCCAATATATTCATAGCCCTTAAATGCAATTTTATTTCCCTTTTGCATTAAGGACTGATATAAATAAAAAAAATAGGTCCAGTCTCCAGACTATGGGAAATCCTGAAAAATCCATTTTTTAAGCTTTTAATAATCTAAGACTTCCACTTACTGTGTGAAATAGCTAGACTTTACCCTTTGGCTCATGGGTTCTAAGATGTACATTTTTACTAGGTTAGAAAGAAACAATAAATATAGAGAATCACAAATCTTCAAGTGTGTGGCACTATCAAGATTCAAGAAGCCACTTGCACTGCTATATTAATTTGGAAAAGCGAGAGTGGGTGTGGGAGATCTGAGCAGACCAAACACTTTGGATAGAAAATTGTTGCTGTCTTCTGCATTTGCTTTTGTCACAACAAACACTATAAGAATTTAACCAGACATAGCTTTGTCTAAATAACTGTTCAAAAATCAGTGATGCAGCACGGATAAGATTGTGCAACTTTTCCTAGTTGAAAACACAAAGTAAATTTTGTGGTCAGCAAAAATTTTTGTTTTGCTTCATTGAATGGTGTGGTACAACAGTGTGGTGAAGTGGTTAGAGTATTGGAGTATGACCTGGGAGACCAGAGTTCAAATCCCCACTCAGCCATGAATCTACCTGGGTGACCTTGGGCCAGTCACTGCCTCTCAGCCTAACCTATCTCACAGGGCTGTTGTGAGAATAAAATGGAGATGGAGAAAACTATGTACGCCAGCTTGAGCTCCTTGGAGGAAAGGCAGGATATAAATACAAGAATTAATAAACAACTAAACTTTCCCTGCTGTATTGGCTGAAACAGACATGTGAAAAGAACAAGAACTCTTAGTTACACAACTTTGAAAGTGTAAATGAAAATCCTACAGTTCTGTCATATGGAGCCTTTGTAGATGTAGCAGTGCAAACTGTTAGCTATTATAGCGTTCTATGCTTTGTCATAATATGAATCTAAAGGGTCCCAATGAAGGGTGGATGCAAACAGTGTTCCCAAATAATGCCCCCAAAGTAGATGCTGTTTTGCTTATTTTTGACTTCTGGAATCCAAATAATGCTCTATAACCAAGTGGGCAGTCCTCCTTTCCCCAGCCCCAAATGTTTTGATCACAACATCGTGTAGATACCAAATCAAAAGTGAGTAAACAAAGCATGGCTATTCCACAATAAATGCTCAGTGCGGAAGCAGCCATATATAGACAGTCATGCATGTAAACACGTTACACACACCTTCCCCACTCTGGCTGCTGCTGCGTAAGTCTCTCAAGATCTATGGTATGTGGCACTCATTAGATCATCAGTCCCTCAAAGACTAGCAGGAGACATACATTGGAGGCCAAGTCAGAAAGCTGGCCTGGATTGATGGGCTAGTGAGATAACCCAGCATGACACACATAATTACCTGGAAACCTTATCCAGGACCTTTGGTGCCCATGCCTGTCTTTCATCAGTGGTTTGGATGAGTAAGTAAGTTAACCTTGCCACTGTTGACTATATAGAGACAATGTGCAGGGGCAGAGCACATGGCGGGGATAATTTGATTTTTTCCTGGTGCTAGGCATACATGCACACACATGCAAATCTCTCCCTGCCCTACTATGCACATGCGTGAAAGATGGCAAAGGCAGAGACGGAAGGGTGTGCAATGTCACTTAAAATTAAGTGCTGGCACTGAAAATTAAAAAGGTGGCAGAGCAGCTTTTAAACTGACTGAGGGGGTAAACCCGACAGGAGCTGAGGAAGGTCCGGTTTGGAATAAACCTCCCCTCTGGGATAAAGACCAAAGAAATGATGAAATTTTAAAAGGGGTAGGCCTAGAAGTAGGCACTGTGAGAGCAGGGGCACAGGATATCAATTCAGAAGGGCAAAATTACCACAGGCCAAACCACAAGTGCCAAAGACACTTGAAGAGAGACACTGCTTACAAGTGTCTGTACGCTAATGCTAGGAGCCTCTGAACCAAGATGGGAGAACTGGAGTGCTTGGTCTTAGAGAAGAGCATTGATATAGTGAGCATAACGGAGACCTGGTGGAATGGAGAAAACCAGTGGGATACGGTTATCCCTGGATATAAACTATATCGGAAGGACAGGGAAGGACGTATTGGTGGCGGTGTCGCTCTATACGTGAAAGAAGGCATTGAATCCAGCAAGCTTGAAACCCCAAAAGAAGCAGACTCCTCCACAGAATCATTGTGGGTAGTGATACCATGCCCCAGGAGTGATTTAATACTGGAAATGATCTATCATCCCCCTGATCAAAATGCTCAGGGAGACCTGGAGATGAGATATGAAATTGAGGAAGCATCCAGACTAGGAAAAGTGGTAGTAATGGGTGACTTCAACTACCCGGACATAGACTGGCTGCATATGTGTTCCAGTCATGACAAAGAAGCAAAATTTCTAGATATTCTAAATGACTATGCCCTAGACCAGTTGGTCATGGAACCGACCAGAGGGACGGCAATCCTGGACTTAATCCTCAGTGGGGACTGGGACCTGGTGCGAGATGTAAGTGTTGTCGAACCGATTGGGAGCAGTGACCACAGTGCTATTAAATTAAACATACGTGTAACTGGCCAATTGCCAAGAAAATCCAACACGGTCACATTTGACTTCAAAAGAGGAAACTTCACAAAAATGAGGGGATTGGTAAAAAGAAAGCTGAAAAACAAAGTCCAGAGGGTCACATCACTCCAAAATGCTTGGAAGTTGTCTAAAAATACTATATTAGAAGCGCAACTGGAGTGCATACCGCAGATCAGAAAAGGTACCACCAGGGCCAAGAAGATGCCAGCATGGTTAATGATCAAAGTCAAAGAAGCTCTTAGAGGCAAAAAAATCTTCCTTCAGAAAATGGAAATCTTGTCCCAATGAAGAAAATAAAAAGGAACACAAACTCTGGCAAAAGAAATGCAAGAAGACAATAAGGGATGCCAAAAAAGAATTTGAGGAGAACATTGCTAAGAACATAAAAACCAACAACAAAAAAATCTATAAATACATTCAAAGCAGGAGACCATCTAGGGAGGTGATTGGACCCTTGGATGTTAAGGGAGTCAAAAGTGTACTAAAGAACGATAAGGAGATTGCAGAGCAGCTAAATGAATTTTTTGCATCTGTCTTCACAGTGGAAGATATAGGGCAGATCCCTGAACGTGAACTAACATTTGCAGGAAGGGATTCTGAGGAACTGAGACAAATAGTGGTAACGAGAGAGGAAGTTCTAGGCTTAATGGACAATATAAAAACTGACAAATCACCGGGCCCGGATGGCATCCACCCGAGAGTTCTCAAAGAACTCAGATGTGAAATTGCTGATCTGCTAACTAAAATATGTAACTTGTCCCTCGGGTCCTCCTCCGTGCCTGAGGACTGGAAAGTGGCAAATGTAACGCCAATATTCAAAAAGGGATCCAGAGGGGATCCCGGAAATCACAGGCCAGTTAGCTTAACTTCTGTCCCTGGAAAACTGGTGGAAAGTATTATTAAAGCTAGATTAACTAAGCACATAGAAGAACAAGCCTTGCTGAAGCAGAGCCAGCATGGCTTCTGCAAGGGAAAGTCCTGTCTCAGTAACCTATTAGAATTCTTCAAGAGTGTCAACAAGCATATAGATAGAGGTGATCCAGTGGACATAGTGTACTTAGACTTTCAAAAAGCGTTTGACAAGGTACCTCACCAAAGACTTCTGAGGAAGCTTAGCAGTCATGGAATAAGAGGAGAGGTCCTCTTGTGGATAAGGAATTGGTTAAGAAGCAGAAAGCAGAGAGTAAGAATAAATGGACAGTTCTCCCAATGGAGGGCTGTAGAAAGTGGAGTCCCTCAAGGATCGGTATTGGGACCTGTACTTTTCAACTTGTTCATTAATGACCTAGAATTAGGAGTAAGCAGTGAAGTGGCCAAGTTTGCTGACGATACTAAATTGTTCAGGGTTGTTAAAACAAAAAGGGATTGCGAAGAGCTCCAAAAAGACCTCTCCAAACTGAGTGAATGAGCGGAAAAATGGCAAATGCAATTCAATATAAACGAGTGTAAAATTATGCATATTGGAGCAAAAAAAAATCTTAATTTCACATATTCGTTCATGGAGTCTGAACTGGTGGTGACCGACCAGAAGAGAGAGCTCGGGGTTGTAGTGGACAGCATGATGAAAATGTCGACCCAGTGTGCAGCAGCTGTGAAAAAGGCAAATTCCATGCTAGGGATAATTAGGAAAGGTATTGAAAATAAAACAGCCGATATCATAATGCCGTTGTATAAATCTATGGTGCGGCCGCATTTGGAATACTGTGTACAGTTCTGGTCGCCTCATCTCAAAAAGGATATTATAGAGTTGGAAAAGGTTCAGAAGAGGGCAACCAGAATGATCAAGGGGATGGAGCGACTCCCTTACAAGGAAAGGTTTCAGCATTTGGGGCTTTTTAGTTTAGAGAAAAGGCGGGTCAGAGGAGACATGATAGAAATGTATAAAATTATGCATGGCATTGAGAAAGTGGATAGAGAAAAGTTCTTCTCCCTCTCTCATAATACTAGAACTCGTGGACATTCAAAGAAGCTGAATGTTGGAAGATTCAGGACAGACAAAAGGAAGTACTTCTTTACTCAGCGCATAGTTAAACTATGGAATTTGCTCCCACAAGACACAGTAATGGCCACCAGCTTGGATGGCTTTAAAAGAAGATTAGACAAATTCATGGAGGATAGGGCTATCAATGGCTACTAGCCATGATGGCTGTGCTCTGCCACCCTAGTCAGAGGCAGTATGTTTCTGAAAACCAGTTGCTGGAAGCCTCAGGAGGGGAGAGTGTTCTTGCACTCAGGTCCTGCTTGCGGGCTTCCCCCAGGCACCTGGATGGCCACTGTGAGAACAGGATGCTGGACTAGATGGGCCACTGGCCTGATCCAGCAGGCTCTTCTTATGTTCTTATGTCAGGAGCAGAGCCAGCCCACACAGCCCCAGGTCCTGCTCATCCATTGATTTCAGTGGATGAGCTGTTCTTCCACATAGGGCTAAAGTCTGCTGCAGCACATCTCTTATCACTAGATTCAAAATTATGTGGTGCAGTTGGCACCTGTTGTTCCAGCCAGTCAGTCATGCTCCTGCTAGCCCACTTATATTTGAGACTCCCTCAGCATGTGAATTGGTAGGGGAGTGAAAGTCTCTGTGTGGCTGTTATTGATGGTAACAGTGAAGAGGAGGAGGAGGAAGAAGGGGAGGAAGAGGAGGAGAGGTGGGGGTGGGAACAGAAGCAGCAAAAAAGAACCAATAGGGAAGATTGCAGAAAGATGTATAGAAAAAGAGAAAATTGGGGGAGGTTACAGAATGGAGGATACAGAGAGAATGCTGTGGAGTTCTGAAAGCAAAATGGTATTATCTGAGAACAAATAGGAAAGAAAATACTAATAATTGTAGGGAAAATGCTTTTCTGCGGTTACCAATGTTGCCCTGTTGAGTTAATAATAATATAGCAATGGCCTCTAGAATGATTTGAGTTGTCCACCTCTGATCTACACTAAACTTGCTCAATTATTTTCAGTAGTGGAGTGGCAAATTCAGAAGTGCAGGGTCCCTTCATGATAGTCACATCTACGCCCCCTGTTAAAATTATATATCCTTCTAAGATTATAGAATAATCTGGACAGGGTTGAAAACTGCTTTCTGCTTTTCTGTTACTGTCATCACCTGACTGTCCTTTCTCGCCATCGAGAGATATTGCTTGAATTACTGAATTCAGTGTCTACACATTTATCTCCTGCTGCTGTGGAATTGCTTGATGATGTAGGTGGGATGCTATCATCAGGATTCACTGTCTCTTCTGCAATTATAGAATTTTCTCAAATGTAGTTGCACTTGGGGCCGAGTTCTGGGTGGGAAAAACACCCAGTGCAAACTTTACCATGTAAAATACATGTATGAATTAGGCTTCATGCTGAGATTCTTAAGATTTTGTTTCCTTTTTAGTTCCAGTCTCGCTGCTAACTAATATTGAGATGCACAAGCAGCCCAGTTAGCAACTTGGACTCACATACCCAAGGGAGGGTGAGGTGCTGCCTCCTGTTTGGGGACCCCCATTTAATTATCCAGTGGGAGCATTTGCATCTATGAACAGGTGATTGCTTAGGTACACTTAGGGTGGAATCCTTCTCCTACAAAAATCAATTGCTAATGTGCAATTTATTTAAATGGAGCGGGATTGCATTCTGCTTAAAACATTTTTGTTTTCGCAAGCCAATGCAAACACAAAAAGGTTGATATGTTTTAATCTCTTTTAGTCTAATGCCTTTTTAATTGTTTTTAAAATGTTTGGAATTACTTGTTTTAACTGTTTTTATTGATAATTGTAATGTTTTTTGTAAACTACTTACAATCAGGCAATCAAACAATATATAAATTTTGTTAAATAAAATAAAATAGTTCTCACAGAATTGGCACACCTGTGTCTGGGCTATCCCACCTCACCAGAACATAAGAAGAGCCTGCTGGATCAGACCAATGGCCCATCTAGTCTACCAACCTGCTCTCACAGTGGCTAACCGGTTGCTCATGGAAAACCTGCAAGAAGAACCTGAGTGCAAAGAGCACTCTACCCTCCTGTGGTTTGCAGCAACTGGTATTTGGAAGCATACTGCCTCTGTCTATGGAGGCAAAGCATAGCCTAGGTCTAGACTGTGTGTGGACTAGATATGTGTGCAGACTAGGTAGGAAAAAACAAGAACTCAATCTCCATTGATTATAGAATAAAATGCAGTGTGTATGCAGCCTTTATCTAAATATTGTCTCCTGGTGTCCCTATCATAACTGATTGTTGTTGTTGTGTGCTTTCAAGTCGATTACGACTTATGGCGATCCTATGAATCAGCGACCTCCAAGAGCATCTGTCATGAACCACCCTGTTCAGATCTTGTAAGTTCAGGTCTGTGGCTTCCTTTATGGAATCAATCCATCTCTTGTTTGGCCATCCTCTATGGTATCCTCCAGGACCACATTTCAAATGAGTTGATTTTTCTCTTATCCACTTTTTTCACTGTCCAGCTTTCACATCCATACATGTTGTTGTTGTTATGTGCCTCCAAGTCAACTACGACTTATGGCGACCCTATGAATCAGCGACCTCCAAGAGCATCTGTCATGAACCACCCTGTTCAGATCTTGTAAATTCAGGTCTGTGGCTTCCTTGATGGAATCAATCCATCTCTTGTATGGCCATCCTCTTTTTTTACTTCCTTCTGTTTTTCCCAGCATTATTATATTTTCTAATGAATCATGTCTTCTCATTATGTGTCCAAAGTATGATAACCTCAGTTTCATCATTTTAGCTTCTCGTGATAGTTCTGGTTGAATTTGTTCTAACACCCAATTATTGGTCTTTTTTGCAGTCCATGGTATACGCAAAGCTCTTCTCCAACACCACATTTCAAACAAGTTGGTTTTTCTCTTATCAGCTTTTTTCACTGTCCAACTTTCACATCCATACATAGAGATTGGAAATACCATGGTCTGAATGATCCTGACTTTAGTGTTCAGTGATACATCTTTACATTTGAGGACTTTTTCTAGTTCTCTCACAGCTGCCCTCCCCAGTCCTAGCCTTCTTCTGATTTCTTGACTATTGTCTCCATTTTGGTTAAGGATTGTGCCAAGGTATTGATAATCCTTGACAAGTTCAATGTCTTCACTGTCAGCTGTAAAATTGCATAAATCTTCTGTTGTCATTACTTTAGTCTTTTTGATGTTCAGCTGTAGTCCTGCTTTTGTGCTTTCTTCTTTAACTTTCATCAGCATTCGTTTCAAATCATTCCTGGTTTCTGCTAGTAGTATGGTATCGTCTGCATATCTTAAATTGATATTTCTCCCTTCAATTTTCACACCTCCTTCATCTTGGTCCAGTCCTGCTTTCCGTATGATATGTTCTGCATACAGATTAAATAAACAGGGTAATAAAATACACCCCTGTCTCACACCCTTTCCGATTGGGAACCAATAGGTTTCTTCATATTCTGTCCTTACAGTAGCTTCTTGTCCAGAGTATAGGTTGTGCATCAGGATAATCATATGCTGTGGCACACCCATTTCTTTTAAAGCATTCTATAGTTTTTCATGATCTACACAGTCAAAGGCTTTGCTGTAATCTATAAAGCACAGGGTGATTTTCTTCTGAAATTCCTTGGTCCGTTCCATTATCCGATAATCCTTGACAAGTTCAATGTCCTCATTGTCAACTTTAAAGTTACATAACAGAACACAATTAGACTCTCAAGGTGCCATGATTTTACCTGGACAATATTCACGTTGGTTCAATTTTTCATGCCATAATATAATGGCCTACAGCAGGGGTAACCAATGTGATGTCCTCCAGATGTTGTGGACTTGCACTCTCTCACACACACACACCGACCACTGGCTGAGGCTGAAGGCACTTGTAATCCAACAACATCTGCCAGGCACTTTCTAGAGAAAGTGAGACTGTAGCCATTGGTGTTTACAAAAGAATACCCTAGAAGTTGAACAAGTGTTTGTTATTTAAAAATTGGTATGAATGCCAAGATAATGTTTTCCCTTGGCTGGTCCCTTTGAAAAAAGTGCTCTGGATAAAATTAAGGAGTCTTCATTGTAAGAAAGCAAGCACTGAAGTGAAGCAGGATGCCATAAACTCCAAACAGAAACTATGAGTCAACTGTTTAGGTCAAAAGCCATCCTTGGACTAATCTTTGTAAGTCAAATGGTCTAAGTCCCCTAATAATCTCTCTTCCCAATCAACCTATTATTTCCAGGACTGGAAACATGCACTGTGACCTTGAGTGATGTATCTCTCAGGACACCCAACATACATTTACAATCAAAAGTTTACATGAATACTTTGCCCTTGGTTCTTGTACAGTAATTCCAGGTGTCATTTGAAGTGCTTGCTATAAAAGGTTGCAGCAATAATGCCACTTACCTTCTTAATTCCTGCTTAAATTCCACTGCCTGTGGCACATGGAAGAATAAAATCATTGCAGTTCCAGGTCTGATGGCAAAGTTCCACGAGAAAAATGCCAAATACCCAGAGAAGAAGCCATTCTTTCATGGAACAGCCTTGCAGTGCCCAATAGCAATCCATGCTCTTTTTTATGAGGATTAAATACATACTCCACAAATTTTAATGTTCATATTTCTATTCCAGTATCCTAAATATTTTTCTTCCAGCTCCAGGAGAGAAAGGGGAATGTGTGCTTCACATTGCTCCAATCGGTGGTCTCTTCTTATCTGGAGAAATCTCTAGTATGGTATAAATCTTACAGTCAATGCCATTTGGATTGTTCAGAGTGCTATGCCATAATTAAAGGTAAATATTCACAGCACGATATGTTTTAAAAAACATGGTAGCCTGAGATATTGGGACTTACAAATGCCCCCCCCAAAACCCACTGAGTTATGTTGTGTACAGATTATTATGTTTGTGAGAGCTGAGGACCTCCCCCTTACCTCACATCTTTCCTCCATGTTGCGCCCTCACTTTTTTCAGCACTAAGAATGGGATTCAGAATTGCTGCTTAAATGAATTTCTCCCTTCAGCTATTGCCTCAGCTGGCACCAAATCACTTGGTATAAGGCAGCTGTATGACTGTCATAGACACTCAATGAGACAGTGCATAGAACAACTGACATTTTGCCCACCCTGACCAAATCTTGGCTGTTTTAAGTATTTATTTACTTTTTGTTTTCGTTTTTTAGCTAAAGTTCTTTCTAGGATGAGTACCTGTCTATTATTATACAGCTTGAATGCTCATTTATCCCTTTAAAATGAAAAAAGTGGGAACTACAAGAAAGCCTATACCCTTTCCTCAAAACGAAAAAAGAAACAAGGAAGCATCTGCTGCCATGTGCATCAAGGTTCTCCTCTCCATCAGTTACCCAACTATCTGTGCAGGATCAGGGCTTCATTAATGCAGGAGAAAGTAGTCCTATTGTTCCTACTAAATTATCAGAAGTATGCAGAGCCTTTTAGCATGCTTTGGATTTAAGAAATACACTTCCCCAAAGTTAGGTTTGTGTCATCTGGATAGAAGCTGCATTTGTGGATTTGATCTAACGACATCTAGCAAGTTAAATTAGAGGTGCCATCAGCAACAGCCAAACAAGGCTTTTCTGCAATATTAGAACAGGGATGGGGAACCTGTGGCCCTTCAGGTGTCATTGGACAACTACCATCACTCCTGACCATACTGGCTGGGCTTATGGAGGTTGGTGTCCGAAAACATCTGAAGGGCCACAGGTTCCCCATCCCTGTCTTAAAAGGATGTATGACTGCTGTCGGAAAGGAGCTGGTATCAGTGACTACCAGTGCCTGTTTTGTCACTGCTTTGTGACCCATAAAACCAGATTCATCATGCCATACATAGACAGGGATGACCCTGTCATTAGACAGAGTGAAGCAACCACCTCAGGCAGCCGGTGCTTGGTTGTGTTTTTTGGGGAAAGATGTTGTGGAAAGCCACAACTATCTCTTTCTGTTGTAGGCAGAGCTGTGCATGCCATGCTGCTGCCTGCCCTGCATTACCTAGCCTACTCCCCTCAGGTGTTATGGAGAATACAATCCCATCACTAGTGCTGAAATAAACTTCATCTGCTAGTACAGCTGAGTTTCGTAAGTGGAATGGAGGGGGGCACCATCTTGTCTGCCTCACTCACCAATATTGTTTGTAATTAGGCCTGTGATTTTGGAGGAAAATATTTCCTAGCTAGGCTACAAGCTGAGATTTGACAGTAATTAATATCTGCCAAATTTTGCCATTTTTGAATACACACAATAGAAGGGTATAGATTCAGCTGCTTATTTCATTAGATCTAGGAAATACATGATCTAAGGTACTCCACCAGGATACCTTCAGCACATATCATTAAGGGAAAGAAATGTTGCAGAAATCTGTGGTTATTCATTTATTGCCTTTTATTGCCATATTCTGAACAGCAAGACAATCTAGAGCTTTTCACTTATTAATTTGTGAGACTTGCCCCTTCTCTGCATTATTTGAATACTGAGCTTGGATAGTCAGAGGGTTAAAATAATATATGACCCATGGTGCACCCAGCAGAGGTTTGCAATTCTTTCCAAACATTTACCATGAGTGGAACTTACTTCTGAGCAAACAAATATGGCATCAGGTTAAAAAGGGAGGGTTATCTTTTGAAGATGGCATGGGAGGCATAACAACAATTTATTACGGTCAAAGACCAATTAATATATATATATACATTAAAAAATAAAAAATAAAAAAATAAAGAAAAAACATGCAATACAGCCTTAAAATTTATAAACTAAACTAATACTATTCGGTCGAAGACCGGCTTTGCACAGTAAACATACTTCCATAACAGAGTATTAACAATTTAAGTTGAGATCAGACTTTTCCTGCGGGCTATTGCAGCAACACAAAATCTTGCAACCATGTCAGAGATATAAGGGACACGATCTTCCAGTAAAAGGTACAACTTGTTTTTACCATGGGTGCTGGCCCTTATGTTGGAGAGACAAGGGGAGATGAATCGTGAACGGAGGTCGGAGTAGAGGTGACAATGAAGAATAACATGTTCCACCTCCTCCACCGTCCCCGTGTTACAAATGCAGAATCTCTCTGGGTGGGGAACTTTCTTATACCTACCCTCTAGGACTGCAGAAGGCAGGACATTAAATCTGGCCCGGGAAAAAGCCTTCCTATATTTAGGAAGACTTAATGATGACAAATAAGAGGCTAAAGCAGGCACTTTTATTCTGGGCCAAATATATGGAAAGGCTGGCAATAAAGACATGTTGTGCTGAAATTCTGTGTCTCTTATACGCTGTGCAAGTAGTTCTTTGGTTTTATAGAAGCCCAAATGGGAAATAACAGATTGGGAAAATCCTAGGGACTGAAGCTTGTGGAACACCGCCCTCTTCCACAGTGATTGAAACAGATCCTGAAAGATTAAAGGGGCAAGCCCCTGAGGAGCAAAGTTCAATCTGAGCCACAGATTTATTCTATAGATCCAAGCCCTTGACTCAATAAGCAGAGTATCAACCTCGCGGCGAAGTGCCACATTTGGAACACAAGTAGGCAGGGCCAAAATACACCTGATGAATTTTGACTGAACACGTTCAAACAAGGCATAATTAGCCAAAGGGCACAGCTGTGTGCCATAAAGCATTTGGGGTAAAACTTTGGCGTTAAAAATCGCCATAGCTGCCGGGACATATTGGCCTCCACTTGCAAAATAAAATGAGACAATTGCCCTGATACTTCTCTGGGCACTATCGCTGATATTTTTAAAGTGCGTAGACCAAAGGCCAGATGAATGAAAAATAATGCCCAAATATTTATAGGATGAAACTTGTTCAATCGGGCGATTATTCAAACACCATTGATGTTTAACTCTCCTGCGACAGAATATTACAGTCTTGGATTTATCGTGGTTGATTGTAAGATGTTCTAGATCACAAAAAGCTCCAAGTGCCCGTAGTTGCCGGCGCAAACCCATGCAAGAAAGGGACAGGAGAGCCACGTCATCAGCATACAGAAGTGCTGGCAAAGGTCTACCGGCTAAATTAGGGGGATGGACATTCTCTCCAGCCAAATGGGAAATTAGTGGATTGATGTAACAGTTGAACAGGGACGGCGCAAGAACGCAACCCTGTTTAACACCATTAATAGTGGGGATTGAAGCAGATAACCCTCCTCCCTGGTTACATCTGACTCTAAGAGAGGTACATTTATACAGACCTTGGATCAAGATGAGAAGCCGGCTTTCCATACCATAGTCCCTCAATCTTTCCCAAAGTCTGTCTCTGGGAATCAGATCAAACGCGGCTTTGAAGTCAATGAAAGCCACAAACAGTGCACCTCCGGGGGGGGACATGTATTTTTCCATTAGATGCTGCAGCACCAGTCCATGATCAAGGGTGGAATGGCCCATCCTGAAGCCAGCTTGCTCCTCTACTAAAATCTTGTTTGCCTCGAGCCAGTCATGAAATTTATCAAGAAGATGGGCAGCATAAAGCTTGCTAATTATGCTTAATAGGCTAATCGGGCGATAGTTAGCAGGGTCATGGTGGTTCCCTTTTTTGAAAAGGGGAATAACAATCGCCTGTTTCCAGTCTACTGGTATATATGCTGTTCTATCAATATGAGTAAAAAGTGCAGCCAGTAGTGGGGCCCACCAATCTGCATTCTCTTTAAGGAGTTCAGGAGGCACATTATCACTTCCGGGGGCCTTACCTGCTTTAAGTTTATCAATAAGAGACACAATTTGTGTGACTGAGACCAGGGGCCACTCTGGAAGCGAATCTAAATAAGACAAATCATCCTTTACCTGATCTTTGGGCAATGACTTAGCAAATATTGAGCCAAAATGAGCTTCCCAGACCTTAGGGGGAATGTGAAAATTCCTGTTCCCAGCGACTGCTTGGCCGCCCTTGGCCACCAATTTCCAAAATCTGCATTGATCACCTGTTCTAACTGCTTTCAACAAGTTTTCCCAATCCTCCCTTTTAGCATTTAATTTCTTTTTTTTGACTAAAGCTTTATAACTTCTTTTAGTCTCGAAGTAATCCTCAGACAGAAGAGGAGTTTTTAAGGATCTGTACTCCCGATATTTGTCCCTTAATACCTTCCTTAACATAATGCATTCTTTATCAAACCAGTGTTTGGAGTGATCTGGGAGGGACCTTGAACTGTTGAACCATTTTGGAGCTAAAAGTTGGCGGATAGAAAGAATAAATTTTTGGAAACAATCAATTGCCGAAACGGAAGACTGAGTGGATATTACATCATTACGGTACGATTGGGCCAGCTCAGACTGTAAAAAATTTTTCATATTAGAACCCAGACTTGGGGACCATTTTAATCGAGCACATCTAAACTCCGCCAAAAGATTCAACATCGGTTCATTCTTTTCGAGAAATACCTGGTCGCTCAGGTTTAAAACCAGGTGCAATGGGAGGTGATCACTGTCCCCCCTCGCGCCTACCTCAAAAAGTCCACACAATTAAAAAGCTTGTAAGACAACATGGCGTAATCAATTGTTGAAGCACCATGGTTGGATAGGAAGGTAAATTTGCCCTGATAGTCACCCCCTGTAGAGCCATTAAGAACTATAAGATCTAAAGAATGAGTCAGATGGGTAAGACAGAGCCCTGCAAAATTGCATTTATGATCTTTTGATTGTCTCTGCGGAAGAGGGTGCTCCGACTCCTCTTCAGGTGGCAATAAATGAAAATGGGCATATAACTCATTATTATTAGCTCCTAACCTAGCATTAAAATCACCAGCAATCAATGCTAGGGCTTTGGGGTGCTCATTTAGGAGTTTTTCGATAAACTTCTCCAGTTTAAACCATACGGCTCTGACTTCATATTTCTTAGTTAAAGGGGGAATGTACACATTGATTATCAACAAGGAGGTGGCAGGAAACCTATACAAAACTGCCAATGCTAAATTTTCCAGCAAACCAACATTTAAAGAGGTTGCTACGAGCCCAGTTGAAGCCGAAATTAAGAGACCCCCTTTCGGACGTCCTCCAGCTGAGCTGGCATGGGAGGTATTGTGTGCCCTCTATTTTATATCACATTTGTCAGGACTCAGGAGCAGATATGTCTCTGACCAGTGCACTGTTCCATACACTGTTAAGAACTTCTGTTACGAGCAATTAAATGGGTATATGGTGACGCTATGCATGCCAAAGGCACAAAACCCTTTGCTTAAAAAATATGTGAGGAGGAACGGGGGTGGAGTGAATCTGTTGTTTCTATTGTTATGAGATATACAAGATAATCACATGCATTCTCTTTAAAACATACTTTTTTGTAATTCAGCCTTAATTATAATCAAGAGTAGGATTTGAAAATGTACTGAAAATCTTGTCCTAAACACCACACACACCCCACTGCTACAAACATCTCTTTGTGTCCCTGAAATCTGAAATCCTACTGAAATCACCCCTAGG